>NC_141095.1:44114213-44296713 GCF_041138505.1 Cibotium barometz | reverse complement strand
GAACGGCGGAACGGGCTACGCAGGTCGGCGGGGACGGGACTGGAACAGGATGGTTGCGGGGCATCGTTTTTTTTTCGCTGTTTTTTTGCGCCGTTTTTTTTGCCTTTTTTTTGGGGCCTTTTTTTGGCTGTCCACATTCTGAGCCAATCTGTAAGCTTCTCTTGTTTGAAGCAGCTTTGGAGTTCTTACAGCCATATTGCATCAAAGAAGAGGAACCGTCTTGGTGTAGAAAAGGCCAATGATCTTGTCTTTGTCTTTGTAAGGGCAAACTTGCGAATGCTTTGCAAGGGTGCGACTGCAAAGGCAGATAGATCCCTTTACTCAGTGGGAGATGGACCAGGAGGAGGAAAATGAGCAGGTGGAGACACAATATGTTGGGGTAAAGGCGTTATGCCCACCCTTATAGTGTGTACAAGCCCATAAATTATAGTACATAGTACACTTAGTACTTTTAATGTACTAAGTGCACTATGTGTACTAGTGCAATATACATGTGTGATAGGGGAGTCACACACTCATGCCTCATGAGTTGACTTATCCCCACAACTCTCTCTCTCTCTCTCCCTTGTTCTCTCTGTGTATGTCTCCCACATAACGTAACCCTAATTCCTCCTCCTCCCACACAACTGGTATCAGAGCAGGTTTTTCACATTCTTCACATTGCCCGGAATGTCTGACATAGCTTGCAAAGCAAGCCATTTGTTGATAACCAAATAGTCTCTTTTCCATTGCTCGTAAAACTTGGACAGCACTTCAGTACGCAATTCCCCAGGATTTTGAGCAATGGCTGCCAACGCCGCAATCTGTTCCGTCATGTTCGGCCAGATCTGTCGTCTCGGGCTCATTCAAAGATGCAAGGTAGCCTAAGGCAACGTTCTTCAAAGCCCGTCTTGCCATACTTTCATGATCGAAAGCATATGCCTCATTGCTACGATTAGCATTAATTGCATCAAGAAACTCTTGGCGCAAGCTTGAGGCAATCTCCTTTACAACAAAACGACGAACTGTGTGAACTGCATCAGGATCAGCCACTTCCATCAAATCCATCAATTCACTCTCTGCCGGGAGGGTTATTGCCTTTGCAACAAATTCCTTGTCTAAGGTTGAGTCACAGAGAATGCTGCGCAGTCCATTGACAAATCCATTATCAATCACTAGCTTCTTGTCATTCTGCACAGAGCTGACTAGGGAAAGGATCAGCTTCCTTCCCATGGTTTGTCCTGCTTCCCAACGGTTAAACTCATCTGAGTCATGAGCTAGAAGGAAGAGAAGGTTCTCGTCAGTGATATCAGAGACTAGTCGCACAGGTGCGCTGAAGCTACGAAGCAGAGAAGGAAGACCTCCTTTTGTTTGAAGAGCTTCAAGAAGATTGATCCTCGTATTCCCTCGTTTCTGCAGCACACTTTGGCACAGAAAAGGGTCTCATCAGAGAACTGTAGAGATTCGCACGGGCTGCTGCAAAGGAGTCCTTCATCTGCACTAATTCTGCAGCAGCATCAGCAAACCCCCCTTTTCCTGCAACAAAAACAAAAAAATTAGAAAATTACAAGGTATTTTGCTTCAATTTTTTTTTTGGGACTTGCAATTGAGCAGGTACAATAATCAATTGAGCAGGTACAGGTGCCCAATTGCTCAATTTTTGAGCAAAATTGGCAAAATTGGGTGACATTGGTCACAATCAGGATCAATTTGCAGGAAATTGGTCACAATCAGGATCAATTTGCAGGAAATTGGTCACAATCAGGATCAATTTGCAGGAAATTGGATGTCGAAATTTGGGGCTTTTGATGTAATTGTGCAATTAAGCACTCATACATGCTGTATGATGTGAGAAATCGCACATTTGGCCAAAATTGCAGCAAATTGCAGTGCAAATCAAGGGGCTTTTGTGCCGATTTGATTGATTTGCATGCAGGCAATCGCATTTGATGCTGTGGATAATGTGTTGATGCCTTACAAGCACTCAATGTGCCTGTAAATCAAGGGGCTTTCATGTATTTGTGGCCAGGGGGAAGCATCGTGAACACTCTGGATGCCTTCATGTGCGTCAATGTACCATGTATGATCAGAAATTGATCTTAAATCAAGGGGCTTTTCAAGTTCGTATGCTTGTTGAGCTTGGCAAAGCAGCAGGCAAGACATTTATGCCTTGAATCCTCAAAAATCAGCTTGCAGTCAAGGGGCTTTTGCCCAATTTCTGTTCGGGACTGTTGTATGCAGTGTACAGGACTGTAAAAGTCTGATTTTCACTCATTTGGACAGCTAGGAGAGCATTTATTGCTATTGTACCTGCTGGTACAGATTTGGCACAGCTTTGTGCAAGTTTTGGCATGGCTGTACACTGTTTTGAGTGACCAAAAGGTTCAATTTCAGCTGCTGTACTTGCCGGTACAGGTTTGGTACATCATTGGTGAGCACTTGGTACTGCTGTACAGTACTTTGGAAGGGCAACAGAGCACATTTAAGGTGCTGTCCAAAATCTGCAGCAACCAGATTTTGGTGATTTCATCACAAACAGTGGGAGAAAAGTTGCATTTGTGCTTCCGCAGTGGGAGATAAAGCTTGGGAGAACAACAGTGAGCACTTTGTGTGCTTTTGGTGCAGTGTTTGCACATTTTGCAGGGAGTCAGGCATTGACAGGTTGCATTTTGCTATGGTAACCACAGGTGAGAGCTCTTCATTGCTTCACATCAAGAAGCTTGAAGGCTCGCATAATTATGATATTTGGCAAACCCAGTGCTACAATGTGTTGCTCCAAAAAAAGCAGCACAAGCCTATCAAAGAAAGGGGTGTAATGCCCGCTTCTCTTATTGCTGAAGAGTGGGAAGATATGGATGAGCTGGCAAGATCTACTATCATGTTGTCTGTGTTAGACTCATTACTTTTCAGCATTCGTGAAGAGAAGACAGCTTGGGGAATGTGGCAGAGATTGCAGGACTTGTATGCCCAACAAAGTGCCTCAAGCAAAGTGTATTGGTTGAAGAAACTCATAGGTCTTCAGATGAAGGAAGGGGCGTCTATGACAGCCCATCTAAATGAGTTTAATGGTATTGTCAGCCAGGTCATTAATCAAAAGTTGGCAATGGACGATGAGTTCAAAGCCACTTTTCTGTTATGCACTTTGCCAGAGAGTTGGGACACATTCAGGACAGCCACTAGCAATTCGCATGCTATGCTGTCATATGCAGATGTTGAGGGTGCTCTTCTTCAAGAAGAGATGAACAGGAAAAACAACTCTGTTGGAAAGTCCAATGCAATGAATGCATGTGGGAGATCCCAGCAAAGGGGAAAAAGCCAAGAACGGGGAAGGAGCAAGTCTCGCTCCAAAAAGGATTTGGAATGCCATTATTGTGGCAAGAAGGGACACATTAAAAAGCAATGCTACAAATGGAAAAATGATCAAAAGGAAAAGGGAAAAGGCAAAGACAAAGAGAAAGATGAAGCCAAAGATGTAAAGCCAAAGGGCAAAAGTGGAGTCAAGATTGAAGAAATCAATGTGTCACATGCAGGTGGCAGTGAGGATGAGGTCCTATTTACGTCTTCACTTGATGCCCATTCACTTCTTACAGGTGGTCATGGTATGCACTCATGGATCATTGATTCAGGTGCCTCCTTTCATGTCACAGGTTGCAGAGACTTGTTTGTCAGGTATACTGCTGGCAATGAAGGAGTGGTTTATTTGGGTGATAACCATGCATGCAAAATTCTTGGCAGAGGTGATGTGAGGCTTGTATTTTCAGATGGCTCACAGCTTATGCTCCATGATGTCAGGCATGTGCTTGAGATCAAGAAGAATCTGCTTTCTACTGGACAGCTTGATGATGCTGATTATGTTACCACATTTGGTCGTGGAAAGTGGAAGATTAGTAAGGGCTCACTGGTTGTTGCCAGAGGCTCTAAGGTGGGCACTCTTTATTTCATGCATGCAGGTGTTTGTCACCATGCTAATGTAAATGCAACCGAGCTGTCGGAAATTTCTATGTGGCATAGCCGGTTGGGACACATGAGTGTCAAGGGAATGGAGCAATTGTCTCGTTTGGGTTACTTGCCTTCTCTAAAGTTTTCAAGTTTTCAGTTTTGTGAGCATTGTATATATGGTAGGCAACTACAGTGCCCCCACAAGAAAGCTCTTGGACAGAAAGATGCTCAGTTAGAGCTTGTGCATACAGATGTATGTGAGATGCCTCAGCTTTCTTTGGGAGGGGCAAAATATTTTGTGTCTTTCATTGATGATGCCACACGCAAGGTGTGGGTTTATCCTCTTCGTCTGAAGAGTGATACATTCTCAGTGTTTCAGAAGTTTGTTGCTCTTGTTGAGAATCAAACTGGCAAAACACTGAAAGCTTTGCGTTCCGACAATGGTGGAGAGTACATGTCCAAACAGTTTCAGGACTTTTGTGATGCTAAAGGCATCAAGAGGGAGCTCTCTACTCCTTATGATCCTCCACAAAACGGGACAGCAGAGAGGATGAACAGGACCATTCAGGAGAAGGTCCGTTCTATGTTGTCACATGCTGCGTTACCTCATGGTTTTTGGGCTGAAGCTGTTATGACAGCCGTTCACCTTATAAACAGGTCACCTAACACGAGGCTTGGTGGGAAAGTGCCAGAGGAAGTATGGACAGGGAAGCCTCCGTCATACAAGCACTTGAGAGTGTTTGGTTGCGTTGCGTACGTGCACATACGCAGGGAAATGCGCACCAAACTTGATCCTAAGTCTCACAAATGCATATTCCTAGGATATGGTGACAGAGGTGAAATGGGGTATAGACTTTGGGATCCCGTGAATAGAAAGATTATACGCAGCAATGATGTCATTTTTGATGAAACATGCATGTATAAGGAGCCTGCAAGGCAACAGGAGCCTGGCAGAGTCATCTTTGATGATGATGGACATCATGGACAACAACCAAGGGCTGTAAATCAGCCATTACAGCAGCAAAACCAGTCCTTCTTAAATGGTGCTGAAAATGGTCCAAATGGACAGCCAGAGATGGCAGAAGATATCCCTATGGATATACCACAGTGGGAGGAGATACCGGGCATGATATTTCAGCCTTATGGCATGGAACAGGAGCCACTAATGGGTGATATGCAGGCTGGACAGCAACCTGCAAATGATGGTCATTGGGTACGGAGGTCCACAAGACCCTCCAGAGCCCCTGACAGGTTTGTTCCAGGGGTTGACTACTTGATGCTCACTGACTGTGGGGAGCCCTCATGTTATAAAGAGGCTTTACAGAGGGCAGACAAAGCTCTATGGGAGCGTGCCATGAAGTCAGAGATGGATTCTCTGCACAAAAATGGAACATGGAAGTTGGTGCATTTGCCTGCAGGCAAGAAGGTTTTGCCATGCAAGTGGGTATACAGGCTCAAAGTTGCACCAGATGTAAAGCCAAGATACAAAGCCAGGTTAGTGGCTAAGGGCTTCAAACAGGAATATGGTGTGGACTTTGATGAGATCTTCTCTCCAGTGGTCAAAATGACCACACTTAAAGCTGTGTTGGCTTTGGTTGCGCATGATGATCTGGACTTGATTCAGATGGATGTGAAGACTGCTTTTCTTCACGGTGATCTCCATGAGGAGATATATATGCAGCAGCCAGAGGGTTATGCAGTAAGTGGAAAGGAGAAGCTTGTATGCAAGCTGAAAAAGAGTCTTTATGGGCTCAAACAGGCACCAAGAGAATGGTATCATAAATTTGATACATTCATGAAATCTCAGAAATTCAGGAGAAGTGACATAGATCACTGCTTGTACACCAAGAAAGCTTTGGATGGCAGTCTATTGATCCTCATCTTGTATGTTGATGATATGCAGCAGCCAGAGGGTTATGCAGTAAGTGGAAAGGAGAAGCTTGTATGCAAGCTGAAAAAGAGTCTTTATGGGCTCAAACAGGCACCAAGAGAATGGTATCATAAATTTGATACATTCATGAAATCTCAGAAATTCAGGAGAAGTGACATAGATCACTGCTTGTACACCAAGAAAGCTTTGGATGGCAGTCTATTGATCCTCATCTTGTATGTTGATGATATGTTGATTGCCGGGAAATCTCCTAAGGAAATGGATGCCTTGAAGCAGAGGCTGCATCAAACCTTTGATATGAAGGATTTGGGTGATGCAAATCACATCTTGGGTATGCGGATACTTCGGGACAGAAATCAGCATGTGTTGTATTTGTCTCAGAAGGAATACATTGGCAAAGTCTTGCAGAGGTTCAATATGGACGGGGGGAAGAAGACTAGTACTCCTTTGCCTCCATATGTGAAACTCAGTGCTATGGACAGCCCACAGTCAGATAGAGACAGGGCTGATATGGCCAAGATTCCGTATGCTTCAGCTTGTGGCAGTCTCATGTATGCCATGGTTGCTACTAGGCCGGACATTGCATTTGCAGTGGGAGTGGTTTCTAGATACATGGCCAACCCTGGCAAGAAGCATTGGGAAGCAGTGAAAGGTGTCATGAGATACCTGAAGGGCACACAGGATATGTGCATTTGCTTTGGCAAACAGGATGCATTAGTGCATGGTTACACGGATTCGGATTATGCCGGTCATCCAGATAACCGGAAGTCTACTATCGGTTATGTGTTTACATTCACAGGAGGTGCTGTGTCATGGATATCCAGGATGCAGAAGTGCACAGCCTTATCTACTACAGAGGCCGAGTATATTGCAGCCACAGAGGCTTGCAAGGAGGCATTATGGCTATCTCGGTTAGTGGTTGATTTGGGTTATACAGGGGATATTCCATTGTTGCATTGTGACAGTCAGAGTGCCATCCAGTTGGCAAAGAACCCTGTCTTTCATGCAAAGACGAAGCATGTGGATGTGAAGTATCACTTCATCAGAGAGGTGATAGAGAACAAGCAAATTCAGCTTGTTAAAATTCATACGGATGACAACCCGGCAGATCTGTTGACAGAGAGTTTACCTCCGGAGCGGTTTGCTCATTGCAGACACTTGATGGGCATTGGATGAGGCCAGTTTCAGCCTTGATATGGCCTTGTATATTATCATGTACATGCTGATTTTTTCTTTTCCTTCATTTAAGGGCACTTTGCCTTTAAGTGGGAGGTTGTTGGGGTAAAGGCATAATGCCCACCCTTATAGTGTGTACAAGCCCATAAGTTATAGTACATAGTACACTTAGTACTTTTAATGTACTAAGTGCACTATGTGTACTAGTGCAATATACATGTGTGATAGGGGAGTCACACACTCATGCCTCATGAGTTGACTTATCCCCACAACTCTCTCTCTCTCTCCCTTGTTCTCTCTGTGTATGTCTCCCACATAACCTAACCCTAATTCCTCCTCCTCCCACACACAATAGAGTCCAGAGGATGATGCCACTACCTTTTTGACTGGTCATGTAGGTAGCCATGATCATGATGCCAGTACTTCTAAGTTCTCACGCTCCAGCCTCCGATTGAGCAGTGCAGGCTGTATGATTTATCATTTAGCTATGTTTCATTGTTTTTACTTTTGAGTCTTGACTCAGCACTTTATGTGCATTGTAGACACTAGTCTTTTGTTATTTGATAGTGATCATCATTCCATGCTTATATATTGGTTTGAACTTTGTCGGTGTACTTAAGTCTTATTAGCGCCTGTTCGGTGTTTGCGCCACGCATTGCACATTTAAAGTGATGCCTTGAATGTTCAAAGTGTAAAAACATAAATGTTATTTTATTTAGTGTGCTTTGTAGTCAATAAATTGCATATTCCATATGCTGTCCCCGTCCCCCCGTCCCCGTTCCCTGCCGTTCCCCGTCCCCGTTCCCGTTCTCGTTCCCGTTCCCCGTCCCATGTTACTATGGGTGGAACAATAGAGAGCAGATGGTAGGGAACATGGGCACTTGAGAGGGTAGTGTGAGTTGTAGATCTTCATCGACAACCATATTGTTTGCAATATTGTGCATATGGTGTCACCAGCCTAGACATTTCCTAGTATGAAATGGGTTTGGTGGACTCTTAAGACGTCCAAATATTCGGAAAGAACAAGCTTTGGGAATGGGAGATTATCCTGGAATATAAAGAATCACACTCCTAAAATTTAGGAGAGTTGCTATTTTTGGCCCGCGACTCCGATGGAAATTCTGTTCGCATCATTACGTATGTAATTGAGCAGATACTAAGAGTTGCCAAAGTACCTATGACAAATGGGCTACCAGTTGGGATATTTTAGAGATAAAGATTATGGGAGAACCCATCTCTTAGATTGGGACATGTGGCAAGAAAGTGGATCAAAGTGAGACAAGTGGCCTCACACTATTCATTATAGCCTTCCCTTGCCATTTTAGCTCATGGGAGGCCCAAATCTATAAATTGGAGCCCTCTCTCTTCATTTGAAGGAGGCTCTCTTGCTGCACACTAGCCTCTACCACCATTAAAGGCTGTCCTAATGATGGCTACTCTCTTTCTCTCTCTTAAAGGCTGCCCATGAAGAATACTGGCTGTTGGGGACTGTTTTGGAGGCTTCCATTGCGACGAAATACTGAAGGCAAGGGTATTTAATCATTTTATTATGATTTCTAGCCCTTGTACTTGTTGTACCAGCCATTGTATCGGTTGTACCAGCCATTGTACCTATTGTACTAGCTATCGTACTTGCTATATTGGCTGAATGGAGAGCTGAACCTGTTGTATCAACTCTATTGCATGAAGACCTGTGGTTTTTGGGGAAGAATCAGTACCCACATGGAGGTATATGGATTATATTGTTGGCTCTACGTTTATTCAGCCTATGTTTCGGCTGAATTTTATGGTTGCCTCGTGTTGGGCTGTGTTATGCCATTTGTATATGGATAATCCGGCATATCTCCCGTGGGGAGAGTAAGGCCCTGAAAGCTTGTACATGATATTATTCTCCTTGGGGAATAAAATACTCCATGCAAGGGGTCGGTCCATTCTGGTCTCTGTTCGGTGTTGCATGTGCAAGCTCCATTTTCAGCATTTGTGGATGTTTTGTCCAGCTTTTATGTTTTATGCAAAGTGATGATGTATATATGTTAAGGTTGTGGCCGATTTCAATGTTTAATTGCATTAATGGTCTAGATGTTTTGCGAAACCCCCGAGCCCCTCTCTGGAAGTTACATTGGTATCAGAGCATAGGCTTTCTTGGGAGCGGAGGCTTCCTTCTATCAAGAAGGAAGAGAAAAGATCTCAAGTGGGGACCACACTTACCGTCATTGCTTTTAAGCATGGCCAGCCGCTTCATAGCCTATAAAGCAAGAGCATGAGCAATAGACAGCTTGTTATCTAAGGATTTATGAATTCACAAAGTTTTATCTTGGAAGTATGGAGTTGGCTTTAAGTGCATGTGATTAGCACTCTTCCCATATGGATATTATGGATTATATTATCAAGCTCATAGGCAAGCTATATGGAGATATATCTCGGGATATCTTAAGGATATGGTGAGGAGATATTTCTTTTGGCTTCATGACCATCCTAGCAAAGAAAAGCTACTTATACTTTGAGTTTGCAAAGTTGGTGCTTTTGCTACTTATAATGAAGTGCTTTTGATGTTCACTAACCCTTGTATGCCTATACAAGGAGAATAGTGTGTTGTTGTTTGCCTTGTGTCACATGCACTCTGCACTGTAGTGCACGGTGACAAGATGGCTCATCATCATCAGTGCAACATTGTACAATATCAGCACCCTTTAGGATGATATTTGTCGTACGCTGTGACCCCATTGTAATCCTCAGTCCAGGATAAGTCAGGCACGAGCTACATAGGTCATTCCTCAGCCTTAGATAGTCAATCAGTCAGTCCAAGTCCCTTAACCCACTTGAAGAGATGCATTCATGCATGTAGAGTCAGTAGAAACCTTAGGGTTTGCATTAGAAAGCACTCTGCATATTGCATATCATTCATCCATTGCATATAGACCATTGTAGAAGCCTTCAAATAACATCTAGTATTTATTAGTATTTATCTAGCATTTTTTTTCATAATTTCCAGCATTTAATACCATTTATTTATCATGAACAAGTCATGTAGAGCATTTAGTGTCCAGTCGGCCAGCCCTTCAGCCAACCGACCAGCCACGTAGAAATATATAAATATGTTGCTTTTGCACCATTCACTCATTCATATCATTATTCAGCCAACAAGCCATCAACGCTTGGAGCTTTAGCCCAAGGAGCATAAATGATTGGAGCATTCAGCATATCAGCCCTCAGCGTTTCATCCATCGGCACATAGGAGCATCAACGCATGAGCATTCAGCCTTCATTCATCAAAACGCAGCATCTACAGCATTCAACCCTTTAGGACACCTTGCGTTTTCAGCATCCTTATCTTCATCGTTTTGCTACTTCACTTTGGTGAAGGTAAAACTCAGCATTCATATTCATTTTCAGCATTCATACATAGCCTAGAACAGTCCCTACCTCAGCCTCAGATTTGCAGCCTTCCCTCATTCCATTGGGAAGAGTGCATAGGCTCGAGATTGGTCATCATTGGTGCTTCCACAACCGTGTAGAGTTCAGCCCGACTCTTGGTCCTCAGAGATCTTGCGTTTGGCTTATTGTCAGTCCACAGTCCAGTCTCTTTAAAGTAATAAAGTAAATACTATTCTGGTAACGGGATAGGAGGCCCTTCAGTTGGTATTTTGGGACCCCATAGGCCGAAATATGGAAGGAAGAGAAGCTTACCATGCAAGAGGAGTGGGAGAAGGAAAAGCTCGCCATGCAGGAGGAAATCAACCTTTTGAAGGGCGAAGTGGCATCCTTACGCGATCGTCCACGGGAGGAAGGAGAGACTCTTGAGGTGGACAAAGAGGCAATCAAAGAAGAGATCGCCAAAACCCTCACCCACACAATCGAGGGGAAAATGGAGGCGGCCCGCGAAGGATGGGTAGAACTGATGAAGAAGAACATCAAAAAGGAGGTGCAAGAAGATGTACAAGTGATGAAGAAGAACATCAAGAAGGAGGTACAAGAAGATGTACAAGTGATGAAGAAGAACATCAAGAAGGAGGTACAAGAAGATGTACAAGTGATGAAGAAGAACATCAAGAAGGAGGTACAAGAAGATGTACACATGATGCAGTCTACTCTTGATGAGGAGAAGATGCGACGGATCCGGCGCCTCAACATCCGAGTCACAGGGATACCAGAGAGCACTACCTCCACGCCCGAGATTGACGGGCGGAACCTATGTACCAAGGTAGGACTAAAGGAGGATGAGCCGCTCCCATTCACTAGAGTATGGAGGACAACCCCAAAGGACTCCACCAAAGGCAAGGCCTTAGTGCTACAGTTCCCGGACGAGTGAGAAGACGGGCTATCTTGAGGAGCTTGCCAGGGGATCCCATCTACTTCGATGATGACCTCACATGGATGCAACTGGAGCACAGAAGATTATGCATGCCGAAGATCAAGGCGGCACGCAAAGAAGAGAAGAAGGCACATTATAGGGATGGTCACATCTACATTGATGGGAAGAGGGTCGAATAGCGCCATCTGGCCTATGAGACACGGAGGAAACAACATGAAGACAAAGAGATACACATAGCAATCTGGAACTGTAATGGAGTCCTATGGACACATCCAGGGAGACTTGAGGAGGTGATGGAGGGCTGGGATATCATCTTGATGACAGAGACACATGAGAGCCCGGAGAGGGGCTTACCACGGGTTGAGGGTTATCAGTGGGAGTCAGCTCACCGACAGGGGATGAGACAGGCCACCTCCCGAGGTTCAGGAGGTATTGCAGTGCTTTTCAGGCATGGGTTACATGAGCATGTTCGAGTCGTAGCACGAGACTCGGAGGCGAGATACATGTGGATTAGCTTACGCCTCTCAGAGACCAGATGGATTTATATCGCCCTTTGCTACTTTCCTGCGAAGGGGTCGCGGTTTGCCACCATCGAGGAGCCGGGTGGAGGAGAGGCTAGTGAGTCTCCATACTCTGTCTTATCTGAGGAGATCTTACACTATTCGACACTGGGAGAAGTCTTCTTGATGGGGGACTTCAATGCACGGACTCAGAGCAGACAGTGCGAGATCTATGACTTTGAGGATCCCCTTAGACTAGAGCCGCTAGCTACAGAGGATACAGGGACCACTCGGATCTCCGCTGATGGAGGAGCTGACAGCACTGGATATGGGCAACATTTGCTGGAGCTTGGGGCCTGACACCATCTCGTTATTTATAACGGGATGACTCAGTGGCCAGATTCAGGTGGGTTGACTTGCTTTCCAGTGGGAGGCGGTAGTAGTACAGTGGATTATGTGATGGGATCCCGGGAGGCAGCAGATATGGTGTCTCACTTCACCGTACCACCATGCTCCATTGGGGCGGATCATACATACCTATCCCTCACTTTCAGGAGCTTATTGGAGACCCACCCACCCATCATACAGCCACCAGCACTATTTTTCACTTCACTCAGGACCTAGCCGAGGTGTACGACTATCATGTTCATGATCAGCTATTTGCCTTAGATCCATCGGCACCCATGGCCATGCTCACCTCCCAGCTCTCACATGTACTGCACTCCGCAGCCGCGAGGAGTTTCCCATACCACATACAGACAGGACGGCCACCTACATCTGGGAGCATGCCCCATAACCGATGGTATGATGATGAATGCAAAAACCTTTACCGCAGTCTCCGAGTGCAGAGGGCTCGCGGGGAGATCACCCGGAGGCAGGCAGGCAGGAGGATGCATACTCTCACCCGCCGTAAGCGGCGAGCTTATGAGGAGGCTCAGTACTGGGACACATATCACATGCTCATGAGCAGAGATGCTGCTGCTGCTTGGAGGAGACTCAGAGAGCCCCGTCCTCCCACACCTATTGCCGATCCTCAGACCTGGCAGACATATGCAGAGAGACTTTATGATGTGCCTGCACAGCCCCCTATACCACAGCCCACAGAGCCATGCTCCACAGTCTCCACCTTCTTCACCCCACCTATGGTTAGGAGGGCCATATGCCGACTCCAACATGGACGGGCGACAGATCATACAGGATTACAGGGAGAGCATCTCATCTATGCTATTGATACATTGGCACCATTTCTTGCTCATCTCTTCAACAGAGCTCTGTCATAGGGGTTTCCGGCTGAGTGGACGATGCACACTATTGTGCCGATCCATAAAGCGGGAGATGTACTAGACCCCGGGAACTACAGGACCATCATGATTGGCCATATATTGGCCAAACTATACGGGGCAGTTTTGGAGGCAGAGCTGAGCACTCATGCAGAGGTTGGGGGATTGAGAGCAGCAGGCCAGGCAGGCTTCCGTCGAGCCTTCTCGACCATCGACCACATTTTTACATTGAGGTGCCTGATTGATCAGGCCAAGGCACGGAGGCAACGGCTCTATTGTTGCTTTGTGGATTTCCGCAAGGCATTTGATACTGTGCCCAGAGAGCGCCTCTTTCGGCGACTACAGACACTAGGCATACCTTCAGACATGATGTGGGGCATATACAGGCTATATGAGCAGGTCTTTGGGAGAGTCCGATGCCCAGGAGGCTTGTCCGACACAGTTGCTAGCACCATTGGTGTGAAGCAGGGGTGCCCGTAGGAGTCCCAAGCACACACTGTCCAGAATGTTTGAGGATAATGGGTTGGGGGATTCCATCCATTCCTTCCCTATGGAAGAATACGAGACTCCCCCACGCTCTTTGGGCTCTATATTGATGAGGTGGTCGATTACATCACACAGGGAGGAGGCTCTGGGGTTGAGCTATCAGGTATTACTGTCCATGTTATGCTTTATGCTGATGACATCGTCTTGGTATCCGACACGCAGGTTGGGCTTCAAAGACACCTTGTGGCTCTTGATGACTTCTGCGCACAGCAGGGGCTTACAGTGAACCTTGGGAAAACCAAGGTTATGATCTTCCACACTTCACCCGCAGTCAGGAGCCACACTACTCTCACATTAGCAGGAGGGCGGGTCGAGGTGGTGAGCTCTTATGTTTACCTTGGCATCACATTTACTAGCTCAGCTGGACGCTTCTCCATGGCTCAGGCAGTCCGAGACAGAGTGACCCGGGGGTATGCAGCTCTTGCTGGCCTTGAGCGTCAGTGTCATCAGGCACATTTTCAGGAACCCCGCACGAAGGGGTGGCTCTTTGATACATTAGTGACACCAGCCTTGATGTATGCAGCAGCGGTTTGGGCACCAGGGCTTGCAGCCTCCACATGGGTACAGCTGGAGAGACCACAGATCTTGATGCTCTCGAGGATGATACGCAGCAAACCATCCGTCCCGCACGACATTGTTCGAGCTGAGTTTGCTGCACCACCTATGGCAGTGGAGGCATTGTTCCAGACGATCTCCTTTATATACAGGATGAGGGAGATGCCCATGGAGAGATTATCCCACCGAGCTTTTGAGGCATCCAGACAGCTGGCCGAGGCTGGACACACTGGATCTTGGTATGCACAGATGCTACAGTGGTTCTCACATCATGGTATAGACATTGAGCGGTTGCCACCTTTTCAGTACGACCAGTCTGCTCCACGGGGTTACCTCTCTCTCAATGAGAGGAACAGAGTGATGAGACAGGAGATATGGCAACACTACATACAGGAGACATGGACAGCACCAGAGAGCCCACTACCACCGAAGATGCTGTATTATAGAGACCACTTTATGAGCATCTCAGGGGATGGGTTTATACATCGACCGCGGTACATGGATGTATACATGCCACACAGCTCTCGTGTTGCTATTGGACAGCTACGAGTCTCATCACATCAGCTAGAGATAGAGGCTGGGAGAGCGGCACGGGTTCCTAGAGCTGGGCGGATATGCAGATTGTGCCGCGAGGAGGTGGAGACTGAGGATCACTTTGTATGTAGATGTAAAGCCCACTAGGGGGTCAGAGATAGATATGCAGGATTGTTTGAGGAGCACTCTTCACTACATCAGTTGATGGAGGCCTCGGACCATCGACAGCTTGGCAGACTACTACTAGAGCTTCATAGTTCTCGAGAGAGACTCCTCCAGACACCCGCTCCCACTAGGGGTGGGAGACAGTCCCAGCTCACAGATTTCTTCCAGAGAGCTATGCCAGTGCCAGCTGATGTACCACGTGGGGTGACCGCACAGAGAGCAGAGGAATTGAGAGCCAGGAGGAGACCTAGACACAGACTGGACATAGAGCACCCCGACTCCGTCACCGAGGGATAGCAGCTATCCGAATGAGACACCAGATGGAGACACAGGAGAGGCTAGCTCGCTTTCATTCAGACTCAGGGTACATGTTCATGCCATTCACAGCCTCAGCATCGGCGATGTATGATATCTTACATCCCTCTTATGGCACTGGATGGAGTTAGACATAGATCTGCATAGCATGCTTGTACTACCCCTTCAGCATATAGAGATGCATCTTGCCTTAGCACTCCATCCACATCCCCACCCCCCTTATATTGTTTGTATATGGGCTCCACCGATCCATGATGATTCACAGTTGTATCCACACACATGCACACTTTTTCTTTTGTTTCTTTTCTTCCGATGACCGGAAGAACACAGTTGTATTATTTTTTGTCTCATAGGCCGACTTTGGCCTCTCGTAGACGTTAATATATCTTTCTTTCTTTCTTTCTTTCTCTCTCTCAATCTCTTAAAGTTTGAAGTCATAAAAGTGGATTGCTAAACTCGCGAAACTTAGAATACAGAAGGCGGTGTGAGAATTTGTGTGACAAGATCCTTAATTATGAATACTTCTGCTGCATGTTACATTGGTATGAGATTCAGCTTGTCCACACACATTGCATCCTAGCATGAGGGCATCCTTGGATGGTCAAATTGCGTTCCGGCACGATCACTGACTTCAGCATCATGTCTACAGAGGAGAGTACCCATCGGCTGGAAGAAGTCTCCCCCGAAGGAGACCTTGCTCTTCCAACTACCGCAAACACCATAGCCCTACTCAGAGCTCAGAACCAGCTTTTCATGGAGCGTCTCCAACTCTTGGAGGCAACAGTAGCACGACCTTCTCCACCTCGAGCAACCCCCGACTACATCTCCGTCTTCTTTCAGATGGAACAACAAAGAAGAGAAGACGAGGTTCGATGGAGAGAAGAAAAAGAAGCTGAAGCAAGAAAGCAACAAGAAAAAGCAGATCGACGGGACTATGAGGAAGCCCAACGCAAGATCGAAGAAGACCGGCGTCAGGCTGAAATAGCCCCTCGTCGGGAGCACCAATGAGAGCTCGATCGAGAACGTATGTTACTCGAGCACCAAAGGGAAAAGGAGGCCATGCATCTTAGATATCAGCATCTCTCTTCAATTTTCCTAGCCTTAGGTGCCACCACCCAGCAGCCCGAGACATCGACTACCGTCATTCGAAGTCAACCGAATTTTAGTAAGTATGATAGTAAGTGTGATCATTTAGCAGTTAATTAGTTCATTTATCAATTTACTGCTCATTTTTCATTAGCTAGGATTACAGATCCTTAGGACAGAGTCCACGTAGCGGCTTCCCACCTTACGGGTGAGGCAGTCACTTGGTGGCTGTCACCAGCCTGGACATTTCCCAGTCTGAAAGGGGTCTGGTGGACTCCAGGATGTTTAAATATTTGGAAAGTACAAGCTTTGGGAATGGGGGATTATCCTAGAATACAAAGGACCACACTCCTAAAATTTAGGAGAGTTGCTATTTTTGGCCCGACTCTGATGGAAATTCTGTTCGCGTCATTACATCTGGAATTGAGCAGATACCAAGAGTTGGCAAAGTGCCTATGACAGAATGTCTACCAGTTGGGATATTTTTAGAGATAAAGTTTATGGAAGGACCCATCTCTTAGATTGGGACATGTGGCAAGGAAGTGGATCAAAGTAAGACAAGTGGCCTGACACTTGTTAGAAAATGGATCAAAGTGAGACAAGTGGCCTCACACTTGTCACTTCAGCTATTGTGTGGCTCTCCACTTGTCATTGTAGCCTTCTCTTGCCATTTTAGCTCATGGGAGGCCCAAATCTATAAATTGGAGCCCTCTCTCTTCATTAATGGAGGCTCTCTTGCTGCACACTAGCCTCTACCACCGTTGAAGGTTTCTCTAATGATGGCTACTGTCTTTCTCTCTCTCTTGAATGCTGCCCATGAAGAATACCGGCTGTTGGGGACTGTTTTGGAGGCTTCCATCGCGAAGAAATACTGAAGGCAAGGGTATTCAATCATTTATTATGATTTCTAGCCATTGTATGTGTTGTACTAGCATTTGTACTTGCTGTACCTGCTGTACCAGCCACCATACCGGCTGTACCAGCCACTGTACTTGCTGTACCAGCTTTTGTACTTGCTGTACTTGCTGTACTTGCTGTACCAGCCACTGTACCGGCTGTACCAGCCACTGTACCGGCTGTACCAGCCACTGTACCGGCTGTACCAGCCACTGTACCGGCTGTACCAGCCACTGTACCGGCTGTACCAGCCATTGTACCTGCTGTACCGGCTGAATGGAGAGTTGTACTTGCTGTACCCTTTCTATTGCATGAAGACCCGTGGTTTTTGGGGAAGAATCAGTACCCACATGGAGGTATATGGATCATATTGTTGGCTCGGCATTTCTACAGCCTATGTTCCGGCTCAGTTGCCTTGTGTTGGGCTGTGTTATGGCATTTGTATATGGATAATCCGGCATCTCCCGTGGGGAGAGTAAGGCCCTCAAAGCTTGTACATGATATTATTCTCCTTGGGTAATAAAATACTCCAAGGGGGGGGTCGGCCCATTCCGGCCTCTATGCGGTGTCACACGTGCAAGCTCCATTTTCAGCATTTCTGGATGTTTTGTCCAGCTTTATGTTTTATGCAAAGTGATGATGGATATGTGTTAAGGCTGTGGCCATGTTTAAATGTTTTAATATGCATTGATGGTATCAACAAGTGTGTCAAAGGCCCTAGTCTCCCGGGCACCCGCCACGACTTACATTGGTATCAGAGCATAGGCTTTCTTGGAAGCGGAGGCTTCCTTCTATCAATAAGGAAGAGAAAAGATCTGGAGTGGGGACCACACTTACCATCATTACTATTCAGCCACTTCAGAGCCTATGAAGCAAGAGCATGAGCAATAGACAGCTTGGTCTAAGGATTTATGAATTCACAAAATTTATCTTGGAAGTATGGAGTTGACTTTATGTGCACACGTTTAGCACTCTTTCCATATGGATATTGTGGATTATATTATCAAGCTTACAGGCAAGCTATATGGAGAAATATCTCGGCCCTCGGGATATCTTAAGGATATGGTGAGGAGATATTTCTTTTGGCTTCATGACCAACCTGGCAAAGAACAGCTAAGTGTAACGGGAGGCGGAAGCGTGAATTGGAATCGTATAAATGTGAACAAGATTCTGAGCACTTAACAATTGAGCATTACAACCACAAAGCTGAAAATGACAGTACACCACATAAAGGGGCCGATGATAGGCTGACCCCCCCCCCTTTAGGTTATATTACCAAAAGAGTCTGCAAAGTACAAGATTATGGGTGCCTGGGGATTCACCACCAGCCTGCACCTGATTCTACCAAATACATCATGTATGAATACATCTCAAACAAGAGAATCTGTAGGTACATCCGCCCTACACACAGGTACATCCGCCCTGCACAAGCCTCTTCACAGGTACATCCGCCCTGCACAAGAGTATCACAATCCTCACAGGTACTCCGCCCTGCACAGGATGTAAATGGATCCTTTAGGCCCTGTTTCCACGCGAGAAACTGATCCAGAAAACCTGTGTTCTCCGCGAGCAAGTGTCCCCAATGCTTGCCCTAAACACCTGTTACACCAGGAATCCTTGAGACACATCCATGCTCACATATTCCATTGCTGTCCAGCCTGTTTTATGCAATAACCAGTCCAAAACAGCAACTTTCCATCGCGAGAAATCCACCTGTTAAGGGTCCTACAGCCCTGTGGAGGTCCCTAGAGCTGTCCTGTATTGTCCAAGTTGACTTTGGACACCTGTAACCAGCCCAAAACTCGCAATAACCAGAAAATACAGGTCTGAAATTTACCAACCAGCCCTTTAGAAGAGTGTGGGGATCATTATCCAAGCTTGTGTGAGTCCGGGAAGCAAGCAACCAGCCCTGTAGCAACTCCCAAAGCTTCAATCAGCTCTCCAATGTGTTGAGTTATGAATAAAACAGCCCAAATGACCTCTTGAAGGAGGCGCCTTTCTCCAGTGCCACCTATGGGGCTTGGTGGGTACACATATAGGCTGACAAGTGTCCCCATAAGGTGTCCAGGTAGGTGTCCAGCCCATAGTGCTCCATTTGTCCTGTTTGTATAAGTTTAGGTCCAACCAAATGGGAAATGGCCATAAGCTGTCTGGACTTCATTAATTTTGGTCCAACCAAATGCGAACGCATTATAAGTTGTCCGGCCACTTATTAATGAGTGTGGACCTGCAAACCAATAAACTTTAGTAGTAAATGAAATAAGCTGTAAATTGAGTGTGGACGCACTTAGCACCTGCAAAACCCATAAGCCCACAGTTTTAGGCCCAAGCAGGAGTGCACACACGTGTCCACAAGGTGCCCGGGCGTCCCCGGTCCCTCGGACTTCACAAGCCAAAATAACAAGCATTGTCCAGGCAGCAAGACAATGTCACACAAAGTAAAATAAAGTTATGGCATGCATCATTTATGCATTGTGCACATGTAAACTTGGAGAACCACCTATCATCATTCTTGTACTTGAAAATATTCCGCCTGCCATCATAACACACCATGTGTGCATGGCCGGAATCCACACGGGCACCGCTCGAAAGTCCACAAATGTCCTGCCATGTCCTTGGACTCATATGCATCCACTCATATGATCCATACACATGCCCAGGTATAATACATACATGCATCCGCATGTTTCTAGGCCTGACACGCATCCGCATGTCCCTAGAATATAGGGATTTGTGACATCCCCCCGGCTTCTAATCAGTTGACCGCAACTGAAAAGCCTCCAGATAGGCCTTCAAAAGATCTGGGTAATCCTCGAAGTAGGCCTCATCCATCCATTTCGCATCCAAAGCTGAATAATTCTTGAACTTCACAAGGTACCTACGAACAAGTTTGCCTCCCGCAAGCTTTCGTTCCTTGTGAAAAACAATTTGTTCAGGTTGAAGAATCTCTTCCAGCTCATCCACCTCGGGTGGGTCTTCCAAAACCGGCTCAAACGGTGTCGGTCCCACATAAGGCCTCAATAGGCTCACATGAAAAGCATTATGCATGTTCCAATGATCTGGGAGTACAAGCCGAAATGCAACATCATTGATCTTCTCCAAGATCTAAAAAGGTCCATAGTACCTGTTGGAAAGTTTAGGATACTTTCCCTCTTTTCTTGGCCTCTTCCGAAGGCGTGCCTTTTCAAATTTCAGCAAGACCCAATCACCTTGTTTGAATTGTACATCCCTTCTATGCTTATCAGCTGCCTTTTTATTCTTGGTTTGAGACCTCTCTATGGCTGTCCGTACCTGTGCAAATGCAGTATCCAAGTCTCTGACATATTCATCTGCTGCAAAAATCTCATCCTTTGTACGAAGGATGGGTGGTAGTACCACCTTGCCATAGATAATCTCAAAGGGCGCCTTGCCCGTAGAAGTATGTACCGTATTGTTGTAGGCAAACTCCACAAGTGGCAAATACTTCTCCCAATCCGATTTGCGGTCGGATACATAAGATTTCAGCAAGTCGAGGACGGCTGAATTTGCTATTTCACTTTGCCCATCTGTCTGTGGATGGTAAGCTGATGAGAAGTTCAGCTTTGTACCCATATTGTCAAACAATGCGCGCCAAAATAAACTTGTGGTTCTAGGATCTCTATCCCCCACAATAGATTTAGGCATGCCATGGTGTTTGAATATCTGTGCCACAAACATCCTAGCCATATGATCTGGCTTTATTGTCTTGCGCACGGGAATGAAATGTGCCTGCTTGCTAAACCTATCAATAATGGTCCAAATAGCATCATTTCCCTGTGGCGTCCTTGGCAAATCCATAATGAAATCCATAGCAATGCTTTCCCATGGTTCATTTGGTATAGGCAAAGGTTGAAGCAATCCAGGTGCTTTATGTCTGTCAAATTTGACCTTTTGACATACCATACATTCACGTACATATGCTTCAATATCCTTGCGAATATGTGGCCAAAAGAAATACCTCTCCAAAGCTTGTGCTGTGGCCAAAATGCCTCTATGACCTGCATATGGAGGAGCATGGCACTCATCCATAACCTTATGGCGAAGGTTCTTTACCACACACATACGATTTTGCATCATGAGATATCCATCTCTTATGACATAAGATGGGACAGCAATACCCTCTTGCAAATCAGCCCATACATGTGCAAAATCCTCATCCAAATGATAAGTATTACGCATATCCGATAAGTCCTCATGGTATGCAACTGTAATAGCATGAACCTGTGGTCGTCTAGATAAGGCATCTGCCACCACATTCTTTTTCCCTGGAGTGTGTAAAATCTGAAAATGAAACATTGAGAGGAAGTTTGCCCATCTCATATGCTTCTCTGAGAGCTTACTTTGAGTCAAAAAGTATCTCAAACTTTGATGATCAGTTTTGACCATAAAATCAGCCCCTAAAAGATAGTGTTTCCAAATAGTAAGGGCATGAATTACAGCCAACAACTCCTTCTCATAAACCTGTAAGTGAAGCTCTGCATGTTGCAAGCGTCTGCTCTCATAGGCAATGGCATGTCCTTCTTGGTTCAAAACAGCCCCTATGTAGTCCCCAGTTGCATCACATTCCACAACAAAAGATTTGTGCAAATCCGGAATAATGAGTATCGGTCCCGAGATGATTGCACTCTTCAACTTTTGAAAGGCATCTCTCTCTTCTTGTGTCCATTTAAAGATTGCTTTCTTCTTCGTTAAGTCATGTAACGGAGCGGCAATGAAAGCAAAATGCTTGACGAACCTCCTGTAGTAAGCACATAAACCAAGGAAGCTCCTCACTTCATGGACTGATTTCAGCTCTGGCCATTCTTGCATGGTTTGTATCTTTGCGGGATCCATGCGCACACCATCCTTTGATACAATGTGACCAAGATAGTGAATCTCTGGGAGGAAGAATTCACTCTTTTTTGCATTTATGTAGAGCTGATTTTCCTTAAGCTCTTTAAACACAATAGCCAGGTGCTCACGATGTTGGGCTTCATTCTTTGAGAATACAATAATGTCATCAAAGAATATACCTGTGAACTTTCTATGCTTTCTGAACACCCTGTCCATCATCCTGTTGAAGGTAGCGGGTGCATTTGTAAGGCCAAAAGGCACCACCAAAAACTCATAAAGACCAAAGGCTGTCCTAAATGCAGTCTTGTGTACATCTTGAGGTGCCACTCTCACTTGATGATACCCACTCTTGAGGTCTATTCGGCTGAAACATGCCGAACCTTCAAGCTTGTCCAAGATGTCATCAATGCGCGGAATCGGAAACCGATTCTTGATGGTTATCTTATTGAGGGCACGGTAATCAACACACATCCTCTAAGTAGCATCCTTCTTTTGAACAAGAAGTACCGGCGAGCAATATGGCGAGGAACTAGGCCGAATCAAACCCTTTTCCAAAAGTTCATTCACCTGTGCCATAATCTCTTCTTGTTGACTAGCACTCACCCTGTATGGTGGCCTATTAGGTGGAGAGCTACCGGGAATTAGATCTATGCAATGATCTTCCGGCCTCTCTGGTGGCAATCTTGCTGGCAAAGCATTTGCAAAACAATCTTTGAACTCATTCAAAAAGTTAAGCTTGTCTTGATCTAATGTAGTAACATCAACACTAGAATGTTCAATGGTATCACGTACAAAAACCAAGTAAGAACAAGCTGATTTCTTTATTGCCTTATTAATTTGTACATGGCTTACAAGAGGTATGGTACTTCCAGTAGTACCAGCATCTATAGAGTGCTCACGGCCTCTATGTACAAAGCTGATTTTCTTCTCTTTGTAAGCCTTAATAGGCTCTAAACGGTGATGCCAGGGCATCCCCAACAAAACATCACAACCTGTAAGAGGAGCCACTAGAAAGCTCTCATAGTCGAGGTAGTCCTGTATATGTACACGGAGCTTACCAATAACCGGAGTTACATCAACCTGTTTGCCCTCAAAGGCGGCATCTGCATTCATTTGCATTCCCATGTCTTCCACATTGAGACCTATGGCGGCAGCCATCTGTACGGATATAAAGTTATCTGTGGAAGCATCATCAAAAAGAAACAAAGCGGGCTGATCCTTCAATTTGCCCCATGCCTTGCATATGACTCTACTCTTGGGCTCATGCCCTGTATTACCCTGCACATCGGGTACAACATTCACAAGAGGCTTTTGCACATTAGGCTCAGCATTCTTAGGATTCTGTGGGCATTTAGGATATATATGATCTTTACTGCCACACTTAAAGCATTTTCCAGCCTTCCTGTACTCTTCCAATTGCTGTTTTGAGAGCCCAAAATTGTGGCGTTTACCCCCCGGCTTCTTTTCGGAGTCATCCTTTGCATCTCGGCCATCTTTGGGAGCATTCTTAGGTGGCTGTCCACCCTTTTTCTGGTCATAACCAGCCCTGAATTTGCTCTTGTTTTGACCTGCAAATGGCTTATTTGTGGGTGCTTTTATGTGCAAGTTCTCCGCAATCATGGCTGAGTGTATAAGCTCTTGTATGGTCTTATTTGGATATACTCCCAAGCTTTGTTGGATGATGTGATGGAGCCCCGATTCAAACTTCTCTTCTTCTCGTCCTCTCCAATCTTCATGAAGGGAGTAACCTTGAGAAGGACTTTCCAAAACTTTGCTATGTATGAAGCAACGGACTCTCCCTCATCTTGGGACAGCCAATCCCACTCCTTGCGTACATCCTTTGCAAAGTTTGGTGGTAAGAATTGATCATAAAACTGAATTTTGAAAGAAGACCAAGTTGGGGCAGCACTTCCATCAAGTATTTTTGCAAGCCACCAATCACTTGCCGTATCCTTGAGATGCATTCCCACATGCCTGAGCATAGACTTTTCCGAAAAGTCTTCATTGCAAAAAGCTATCTCAAACTGTCTAATGAAAGCAAGTGCTTTGGTAGAGTCCATCCGTCCCTGAAAGTTTTCAAACTTTACATCCTTGTCACCGGACTTGAACTCTCGAGGCTTCTTCCTTCTATATGCATCCCTATGTACATTCTGTTCATCTGGATGATGATGATGCCGCGATGAAGATTCACGATCCCTCTTCGTTCTCTCTTGAGCCACACTCTCCAAATGAGTGGAAAGCTCAACACGAGAACGGACATGTCTTCTTGGAGCAAAGCGGGAATGAGTAGAGGATCCCTCATCCTTACTCTTCTCTTGACCTGCATCAAGCCTAGCACCAGGGACTCTTGTCCTTTCAGCATTTGGCACTTGCTGTGCTCTTTTTGCTTGTTGCGCATCATGTGCATCACCACGGGCAGCCATAAGGGGTGGCTTCTTGAAAGCCAAACTACCATCTGCTTCAGTGTATACATCACCCTTAACCATTAGGTATGCAAGTGCAAGCTCTCGGGGTTTCTCAACATCCATTTCCTTTGCAATTGCTTCAAAAGTGACTTCATGGACTGAAGCCTTTGCCTTCGCAGCCAACACCCTTTGTACATCCGGGTCATTTTTCAATGACCCAAGCTCTTCGGTTTCAGCCCTATAGCGTCGCACTCGACGCCTCAAAGATTCCAAATCAGAATGCATAGTGTCATGAGTACCTGCATCTCCATAGACATCATTGCCTGCAGCATCTCTTGCATCCTTTGTACCATGAAATTCACGGTCCTGTGTGTTCTCCACACTGTCAGAAATGTGGCTGTCCATGATACTCAAATCAGGTCACCACTTATGATTCCAAGCCTCAGACCGTTTTCCAATGAGGGGAAAAACTGAGCTCTGATACCAATGTAACGGGAGGCGGAAGCGTGAATTGGAATCGTATAAATGTGAACAAGATTCTGAGCACTTAACAATTGAGCATTACAACCACAAAGCTGAAAATGACAGTACACCACATAAAGGGGCCGATGATAGGTTGACCCCCCCCCTTTAGGTTATATTACCAAAAGAGTCTGCAAAGTACAAGATTATGGGTGCCTGGGGATTCACCACCAGCCTGCACCTGATTCTACCAAATACATCATGTATGAATACATCTCAAACAAGAGAATCTGTAGGTACATCCGCCCTACACACAGGTACATCCGCCCTGCACAAGAGTATCACAATCCTCACAGGTACTCCGCCCTGCACAGGATGTAAATGGATCCTTTAGGCCCTGTTTCCACGCGAGAAACTGATCCAGAAAACCTGTGTTCTCCGCGAGCAAGTGTCCCCAATGCTTGCCCTAAACACCTGTTACACCAGGAATCCTTGAGACACATCCATGCTCACATATTCCATTGCTGTCCAGCCTGTTTTATGCAATAACCAGTCCAAAACAGCAACTTTCCATCGCGAGAAATCCACCTGTTAAGGGTCCTACAGCCCTGTGGAGGTCCCTAGAGCTGTCCTGTATTGTCCAAGTTGACTTTGGACACCTGTAACCAGCCCAAAACTCGCAATAACCAGAAAATACAGGTCTGAAATTTACCAACCAGCCCTTTAGAAGAGTGTGGGGATCATTATCCAAGCTTGTGTGAGTCCGGGAAGCAAGCAACCAGCCCTGTAGCAACTCCCAAAGCTTCAATCAGCTCTCCAATGTGTTGAGTTATGAATAAAACAGCCCAAATGACCTCTTGAAGGAGGCGCCTTTCTCCAGTGCCACCTATGGGGCTTGGTGGGTACACATACAGGTTGACAAGTGTCCCCATAAGGTGTCCAGGTAGGTGTCCAGCCCATAGTGCTCCATTTGTCCTGTTTGTATAAGTTTAGGTCCAACCAAATGGGAAATGGCCATAAGCTGTCCGGACTTCATTAATTTTGGTCCAACCAAATGCGAACGCATTATAAGTTGTCCGGCCACTTATTAATGAGAGTGGACCTGCAAACCAATAAACTTTAGTAGTAAATGAAATAAGCTGTAAATTGAGTGTGGACGCACTTACCACCTGCAAAACCCATAAGCCCACAGTTTTAGGCCCAAGCAGGAGTGCACACACGTGTCCACAAGGTGCCCGGGCGTCCCCGGTCCCTCGGACTTCACAAGCCAAAATAACAAGCATTGTCCAGGCAGCAAGACAATGTCACACAAAGTAAAATAAAGTTATGGCATGCATCATTTATGCATTGTGCACATGTAAACTTGGAGAACCACCTATCATCATTCTTGTACTTGAAAATATTCCGCCTGCCATCATAACACACCATGTGTGCATGGCCGGAATCCACACGGGCACCGCCCGAAAGTCCACAAATGTCCTGCCATGTCCTTGGACTCATATGCATCCACTCATATGATCCATACACATGCCCAGGTATAATACATACATGCATCCGCATGTTTCTAGGCCTGACACGCATCCGCATGTCCCTAGAATATAGGGATTTGTGACATTCCGCATGTCCCTAGAATATAGGGATTTGTGACACTAAGTATACTTTGAGTTTGCAAAGTTGGTGCTTTGGCTATTTACTATGAAGTGTTTTTGATGTTCACTAACCCTTGTATAGCTATGCAAGGAGAAAGGTGTTGTTGTTTGCCTTGAGATGGTTTCAGGGAAACACTGTTTATGGCTCCCTTTAATGGGATGAATTCTTTTCATGGCTCCTTTTATTGGGATGAATTATATCTATGGAGATTTCTTTCTTGGACGAGATTTATATAGATATTGGGCTTCACAAGCAATTTCTATGGACGAATCTGTCCGAGTTTATAGAGAAGAAATCTTTGGATATCTCATGGATATGATGCTTTTATGGATAAAGTCCACCTCTACTCCAAGGTGTGTGGTTAGCACGGAGTATGTGGTAAGAGTTATGGTATACAAGGATTATGGTATACAGGTGTATGGATTCCTGGACTTCTTTTCTAGGAATTTGGATCCATCCTCAGGTTTATGGATTATGTTTATGGCTCCCTTTTACTGGGATGGATTATTCTTTTTGGCTCCCTTTATTTGGGATGCATTGGACTTATGGAACTCATGATTCACATACCCTGTGTAGTGTTCTCTTGTCCTACGTGCTCTCTTGAAGATTGTTTCTACCATGGGAGGGTGGAACAATAGAGAGCAGATGGAAGGGAACATGGGCACTTCAAAGGGTAGTGACAAGCACAACATACCCTGTGTAGTGTTCTCTTGTCCTACGTGCTTTCTTGAAGATTGTTTCTACCATGTGTGGGTGGAACAATAGAGAGCAGATGGAAGGGAACATGGGCACTTGAGAGGGTAGTGTGAGTTGGTGGCCGAAATGCTTATAAACTATGTGTAGCAGAAATGCGTATGGAACAACAGGTTATCTATGCCTGCGAGTGATTGTTTTCAGGACTCCTTGTTTAGCCGCCCTGTGTAGTATTTCTCTTGTCCTAAGTGCTCTTCAAGATGTTGCTACCTTGCTTGGTAGAACATAGAGCCAATGGTAGAGAATATGGGCACTGAAGTCGGGCCGGGCGTCAAGGCAGCTCCTTGTGATCTACATCGACATACCATTGTTTTCTAAATGCTGAATTTCATATGCATTGGCATGGAGGATTTGGCAATGGATGCCCGTGAAGCTATGTATTGAATTTCTCCAATAGTAATACAATTTACTCAAGGGAGGGGTCGGCCGTTCCGGCTCATTGTGTGTCTCTTGTAAGCCCACCTCTCATCCAAGGTGTGTGGTCAGAGTACCAACACGGAGTGCAAGTGGTAAAGTGAACATGACGGGACTTATGTCTATGCCAAGGGTCATGTGGACCGATGTCTCGTTGGCAGGGGACTTATTTTGTCTCGCCCATTTACTTGGGACATGGATTATGATATCTGGACTTATGGGACTGTTTTGTCTCGCTCATTTACTTGGGACATGGATTATGATATCTGGACTAATGGGACTGTTTTGTCTCGCCCATTTACTTGGGACATGGATTATGATATCTGGACTTATGGGACTGTTTTGTCTCGCCCATTTACTTGGGACAGGGATTATGATATCTGGACTTATGGGACTGATTTGTCTCGCCCATTTATCTTGGGACATGATTATGATATCTAGACTTATGGGACTGTTTTGTCTCACCCATTTATCTTGGGACATGATTTTGATATTGGTATTATGGAGACTTATTTAGTCTCGCCCATTTCTTTGGGACATGGATTCTTCAGTTATATTGGATTTTTTGAGACTGTCTCGTCTCGCCCAATCGATGGGACATCATTATATCTTGAATATATGGCTTAAAGCTTAAAGTTGCGGACAACTTTTAAGAAGTTGGGGAGGATGTCACCAGCCTGGACATTTCCCAGTCTGAAAGGGGTCTGGTGGACTCCAGGATGTTTAAATATTTGGAAAGTACAAGCTTTGGGAATGGGGGATTATCCTAGAATACAAAGGACCACACTCCTAAAATTTAGGAGAGTTGCTATTTTTGGCCCGACTCCGATGGAAATTCTGTTCGCGTCATTACATCTGGAATTGAGCAGATACCAAGAGTTGGCAAAGTGCATATGACAGAATGTCTACCAGTTGGGATATTTTTAGAGATAAAGTTTATGGAAGGACCCATCTTTTTAGATTGGGACATGTGGCAAGGAGGTGGATCAAAGTAAGACAAGTGGCCTGACACTTGTTAGAAAATGGATCAAAGTGAGACAAGTGGCCTCACACTTGTCACTTCAGCTATTGTGTGGCTCTCCACTTGTCATTGTAGCCTTCTCTTGCCATTTTAGCTCATGGGAGGCCCAAATCTATAAATTGGAGCCCTCTCTCTTCATTAATGGAGGCTCTCTTGCTGCACACTCGCCTCTACCACCGTTGAAGGTTTCTCTAATGATGGCTACTCTCTTTCTCTCTCTCTTGAAGGCTGCCCATGAAGAATACCGGCTGTTGGGGACTGTTTTGGAGGCTTCCATCGCGAAGAAATACTGAAGGCAAGGGTATTCAATCATTTATTATGATTTCTAGCCATTGTATGTGTTGTACCAGCATTTGTACTTGCTGTACCTGCTGTACCAGCCACCATACCGGCTGTACCAACCACTGTACTTGCTGTACCAGCTTCTGTACTTGCTGTACCTGCTGTACCAGCCATTGTACCGGCTGTACCAGCCACTGTACCTGCTGTACCGGCTGAATGGACTTGCTGTACCCTTTCAATTGCATGAAGACCCGTGGTTTTTGGGGAAGAATCAGTACCCACACGGAGGTATATGGATCATATTGTTGGCTCGGCATTTCTACAGCCTATGTTCCGGCTCAGTTGCCTTGTGTTGGGCTGTGTTATGGCATTTGTATATGGATAATCCGGCATCTCCCGTGGGGAGAGTAAGGCCCTCAAAGCTTGTACATGATATTATTCTCCTTGGGTAATAAAATACTCCAAGGGGGGGGTCGGCCCATTCCGGCCTCTATGCGGTGTCACACGTGCAAGCTCCATTTTCAGCATTTGTGGATGTTTTGTCCAGCTTTATGTTTTATGCAAAGTGATGATGGATATGTGTTAAGGCTGTGGCCATGTTTAAATGTTTTAATATGCATTGATGGTATCAACAAGTGTGTCAAAGGCCCTAGTCTCCCGGGCACCCGCCACGAGTTACAGTGGCAGCATTGGTCTAGTCTTCATACAGACCGGACCCAGGTGTCACAGCTTTTAGCTGGGATACATTTGTTCATGACCTAAAGACCAGATTTCTCTCGTCCCAGTATATGACCGGCTTGGCAGAAGAGTTTTATGGACTCAAACAGAACAGGTCACCAGTGCTTCAGTTCTTTGGAAAGGTTATAACTTTAGCACAACAGTTAGGGTTATCTGAGCAGGCCAAGATGGATCAATTCATTCGTGGATTAGATCCTAATATCCGGTTCACAGTTCACAACTTTGAACCTAGTACATCGGAGGCAAGCCTAAACAGTCGTCACAATCCAATACCATACCCCAGCAACAGCAATCTGCTGCGCAGCTAGGGAAAGGTAATGCATCTTCTAAAGATGCTAAGGACGGCAGTAATAGCTCTAGTTCAGGGGGTAAGAAGGATAAGGAATCCAAGCCTAAGAAAACCCTTGAGGAAAAGGCTAAAGCAGGCATAACTGGAGGCTATCTTTCTACATCCCTAGCTCCTCTCCCCGCCTACTACCACAAATGCAGTTTAGCTTTTATCTTCTATGCATGCTATGCCATCCGTGGTATTTGATGCTAAGCAAGAGGATGAGAGCGATGCTGAATAAAAAAGCCTCATCCGAGCTTATGGCTCTGGCATCTGCCAAGGGCCGACAATTTGTAGTCCTATTCGACATGGGCAGTTCTGAGGATGCAATCTCTCCCCAATTGGCTAACAAGATGAGCTGCACATTAGTGCCATATCATTTTGATGTGGATGGGTTCACACGTGGTCTCTGCACCCACATATCTCAGAAGGCACAACAGTTTGCCTTTGAAGTTCAAAAGGCCTCATTCCAACGAGATTTCATTGTCTCGCCTCTTCTGGGGTGTGATATGATCTTAGGAATCCAGTGGTTTCGTCAATATGAGCCTATTCCTGATTGGGAGCAGGACACTTTTACTATCTGTAAAGGTTTTCCTAAGCCCGTCATGATTTGTGGGAATAGAAGCATTCTTGGCATCCCATTGATTTCGCACCTCTAGGCCTGACAAGCTATCCGCAGGGGAGCGGAAGGGGCACTATGTTATGTTTGTGCTCAGACAGCCTCTACCTCATCGATAGCACCTATCTCATCTTGAGTCCCACAGTTAGCAGATCTCTTGTCCAGACTTCAGAACATTATGCTTAGGGACGATCTTCCGCCCAGTCTCCCTCCATCACGTCCTGAGGACCATCATATCGATTTGGTCCCTGGATCAGAACCTCCTAGCAGGTTCCCCTATCGTCTGCCCAAGACTTTAGAGGGCGAGCTAGAAAGACAATTATCGAAGCTCCTCCGAGCGGGATTCGTTCGCCTTCTTCCTCACCATTTGCAGCACCCATCCTATTTGTCCAAAAGAAGGACAAGTCTGCATGACTGTGTAGACTACAGGGCATTGAATAAACTCACCATTAAGAATAAGTTTCCTATGCCAAGGATTGAGTACATTTTGGAGCGTTTAGATGGTGCAAAATTTTTCACTAAGATCGACCTCAAAAGTGGTTACCATCAGGTCCGCATTTTCAAAGTTGACATTCCAAAAACAGCTTTCCGGACATAGCGTGGTCACTACGAGTTCATAGTCATGCCTTTTGGACTTACAAATACACCCGCAACCTTCAATAAAATGATGTCCAGGATTTTCGCCATCCTCATTGGTAAGTGTGTTTTCATCTTTCTTGATGACATACTTGTATTCCTAGCCACTGCGGAGCAGCATGAGAAAGATGTGGAGAAAGTCTTGCAACTTTTGCGAGATAATGGGCTCTACATAAATGCCAAAAAGTTTATCTTCGGCGTTAAAGAGGTTCAATACTTGGGCTATATCATCGATTTCGATGGGATTCGATTGAATCCCTCAAAGGTTCAAGAGATCTTGGATTAAGACATTCCTCAGACCACCCAAGAGATCCGTTCTTTCGCGCAGGTCTTTGTCAAGCCTAGAGCACCCATGTTCACCAGTTTTCCAACCTTGCAGCACCTCTCATCGACTTGCTCAAGGGGGTGAAGACTTGTAGACAAAAAGTCTCAGTCACAGGCAAGGCGCTTGATGCATTTCGTGCACTTCAGAAAGTTGCCTCAAAAGAGAGTTAGCATCTTGGGATGAATCTTTTGAGGTCATTACCGATGCAAGCAATGTAGCCATAGGTGCAGTTCTCCAGCAGGACAATAGACTACTACAATAGAAAGTTGAATGTTGCCGAAAAGAATTATTCGGTTTATGACAAAGAGCTTTTGGGTGTGATCACAACGCTCAAGCATTAGAAGGCTTTCCTTTATGGACAAGTCTTTACAGTCAAAACAGACCACCAAGCACTTAAGTGGCTTCAAACTTCTTCCAAAATATCTCCCAGAATATCTCCACACTTCCCAGAATATCTCCACACTTCCTAAATCTTCTCATGCTACCCTTTATTCTCTCCCAGTAGATTCTTCTCACCTTTTCACAGGTTCTTTCACATTTACTCATTCTCTTTTACAACCTCTAACCAAGGGCTTGTTCCCGCACACACCCTATTCACTTGTATTTTCAACAAAAGGCACTAACTCCCATGTTGCATTTGCATCCAATTCTGCCATCTCCTCATCCATGGCATCTTCCCATTTCTTATTTCCAATTGCCTGCTCAAAGCAAGTGGGCTCAGCCTCCTGTATTGCTTTTACCATGTAAGCATGCCAAGTGTCTAGTGGAGTGATCGGCAAGCCAGGTGGAGTCAACTCTTCCAACAATTTGGAGGAATGATCGAGTACATCCCTAGTAAGCATAACGCAGTTGCAGATGCTCTTAGTCGAAAGGCTAGCATCCAGGCAGTGCCGGAGTCTACCATTCTCAAAATCATGGGAAAGGACTTAGATAGCATGAAAGACCAGTATGTCGACTCCCCTGAGTTTGGTACTCGATACAATTTGGCTCTCACTTTTGAGCTTGGCCATTATTCAGTGCAGAACGGTTGGTTGTTCTTCAAGAACCGTCTCTGTGTCATCTGGGAAAAGCGAGCAGCTCTTCTCCACGATGCCCATGACACCTTAGTTAGAGGACATAGAGGTATCAACAGTATCCTCGAGAAATTGGAACAGTCTTTTTATTGACCAAAAATGAGGCGTGATGTATATTCACATGTTCAAGCTTGTAAGATTTGTCAAAAAGTTAAGGTTCCACATACAAAAAAGGCTGGGTTACTTCAACCGTTGCCTATCCCCGATGGACTTTTCATCGACATATCTATGGACTTTGTAGGGCCTCTACCAGCATCCACCGGATCCCGTAACACTCAGTGTTTTACCATTGTGGATCACTTCAGTAAGTTCTGCATGCTCATCCCATGCAAGCATACGGCCACAGCTGAGGACGTAGCTCGTCTTTTTCTCAAACATTGGCACCCCATTTGTGGTTTGCCTAGCACCATCACCTCAGACAGAGATTCTAAGTTTACCTTGCATTTTTAAAGGGCATTATTCGAAAACTTTGAAACTAAGTTACAGTTGTCTAGTGCATTCCATCCATAGACAGATGGCCAAACAGAAATCTATAACTAGTTGGCCTTTGATGTTCTCAAGTCATATTGTCATGACCAGCAGTCCAAATGGGAACATTATCTTCCATTGGTTCAAGCCATCTTGAACGATACTCATTCATCCAGTGTCGGATGGACTCTCTGTGAAGTAGCCTTTGGTTGCCTTTTCTTTTCTCTTTTGATGAGATTGGTGTCTCCATCTCTTGAGGCTAACAAAACGATGGAAGCATTTTCCGAAATCATTGAGTCAGTTAAGGACCGCTTGACCAGAGCACAGGAAGCTTATAGCAGACAGCCAAATAAGTCTACACGAGATGTCCACTTCAAGGAAGGGGATTGGGTCTATCTGCGCATCATGAATCAGAGATTGAAACAAGTGGACAAACGTTGTCCCAAGCTTTCTTTCCGTAGTTTTGGACCTTTCCAAATAGTTAAAAAGATAAGTGATGTCTCCATGAAGTTGAAGATGCCTAACAGTTGGACAATGCATGATGTTTTCCATGTTTCTTGGCTAAAACCATATGTAGAACATAAGAGATAATTTTTTTCACTTTTTACCCAAACTGGAAAAACTTCAAAATTTTTATATACCATAGAGCGTATGGTACAATACATACCGTAGGGATTGTACAAATCCGTACCAGTTCGAAATGCAACTATGCTCTCCAGTAGCAACAAGAGATCATGTTACTCGAGCCGGAGCCATAATCTCCTTGTACAACATGGCATATGCGTCTCTCACCTCCTCAAGAATGTTTGGAATCTCCTTGCATTTGGTGATGTTGATCTTATCTAAATTGACTTGTTGAGGCTCTATGGGATGCCCCTTCTACTCCATCAAATGGAGGTTGCAATGGTAGTACACAAGCCGCTCCAACTATTCAGTGGAGAGCTTGTTCCTCTGCTTGATGTTTGGAAGAGGGCCCAAGTATTCCAATTCCTCTCACATGGACCACAACTACGATGCTGTAAAGGAACTATCAATGTAATGCGTCTCTACGCAAGCATACGTGCTACTATCATACTAGATAGATCATATGACATAGGCTGTAATGTACTACAAAATTCTACTTTCTTACCAAGGTTGGAGTGTTGATGCCATATTTCTCCCATCAAAATACACGCTTCAATTATCAAGGCTGTGGGACGTCCAAACATGCGGCTACCATTGTGAAAGCCTGAGGGCGACTCTAGAGGTGTAAGGGGTGGGAGTATTAGCCAGAGAGGTTAAACCCAAGGTCACTTTATGTGAAGGGCGAAAACCATGAGGGCAAAACACTCCTCGAAGCCAAGCACAAGAGAGGAGGACATTGTAATTCCACCTACTGGTGTGGAATACTTGGATGAACACAATGCTAATCAATACACTTAAATACACCAAGATTTAATGGACAACATGCTCAATATAAGATGTAATTTGTTGAATTGACAAGAGATGCACAAAGACCCAGAACACTGGTCCTCAAATAGAGTATCTTAATCTTGGGAGAATCAAGTACATAGTGTCATGGGCATTTCGGATTAGATTTCCATATAAAAAATACATATGAATACAGGATTGCAAACAATATGGTTGCCGATGAAGATCTGCAACTCACACTACCCTCTCAAGTGCCCATGGTCCCTACCATCTGCTCTCTATTGTTCCACCAACACGTGGTGGCAACAATCTCCAAGAGAGCACGCAGGACAAGAGAACACTACACAGGGTATGTGATCATGGAATCCTACTCCTCCCTTCTTGTCACGTGCACGCCTTTGTCATGGCTTAACCTTTGCATGAACATTCTTAATCCTTGACTGGTATTTTATGTCAAATAATACATGTTAGGGGACAGAGAACCTGGCCGACTGCAGTTATGCTGGCCGACGAGCCCCTTTCTCACATATATAAGCATAAGTCATAATTTAGGATTCATCAAGTCATTTTTTAGTAGTTCATTCATCAATAGTCCACAGTAGAAGTATGTAGAAGGGGGGCCAAAGTCACCCCTAAGGGGTTGACGAAGGGCTTAACCCACGTACAAGCATTCATGCAACTTTTTTGTACCATATGAAGAAAGAAAACCTTGACACCCAATCTCCATCTTCTTCTCTCTTCTCTGTCTTAATCATGTTTAATCAACATCAATGTTCTTAATCGCATTCCGTGAGGGTATGTAGGCATAACCAATATATCATAAGCTCTCAGATCAGTTCCAAAGGCCTAGCAACAGGCATGATCAATCCCGGCAAGTGATCCACTGCTATGTTAAGGGTAAGGGAAAAGCAAGCATGGGGACAACAGTGGAACAGATGCTGAGTTCTTCAGCAAGACTTGGAAGTGGAGATCAAGAGTGAAGGTGTTTAGACAAAAAAGATCAATCAAAGTTAGAAGTCAAAGTCAGTAGCAGTTTAGAGTTAGTAGGAGTCCAGGGAGGAAGGATGATAGAGTGTCCACCTTGTCATCAAGTTTAGCAAAAGGGAATGTTACATACATGCCTGTGCCATGGCTTAACCTTTGCATGAGCATTCTTAATCCCTAACTAATCCAGCAATTCACTATCAGTAGCGTAAGCATTAGCATCAATAGTCACATCATCTACAGCAACAACATCTACATCATCCTCAGTTTCAGCACCGTCACCATCTTCATCATGACAGCATCATGTCGGCAGTGGTATTTCAGCACATATCTACAATTGGCAGCATCGTATCCAGTTGACAAGATGCAGTTAATAGTTGATAGCATTTATTAGTATTTTAGGTTAAGCGTTTGGCATTTTATGTGAAATAATACATGTTAGAGGACATAAAACCAGGCCGACCAGCCCCTTTCTCGCATATATAAGCATAAGTCATAATTCAGGATTCATCAAGTCATTTTTCAGTAGTTCATTCATCAATAGCCCACAGTAGAAGTATGTAGAAGAGGCGAGGGTCACCCCTATGGGGCTGACCAAAGGCCTAACCCATGTACAAGCATTCATGCAACTTTTTTGTACCATATGAATAAAGAAAACCCTAACATCCAATCTCCATCTTCTTCTCTCTCCTTTGTCTTAATCATGTTTAATCAAAATCAATGTTCTTAATCAGGCTTAGGGCTGTGGATCAATACAACAAGGCTTCCGCGCATGCAATGCTTCTGTTACTTGCTTTCATAATTAAGCATTAAAGCTTACCAATTGCAAGTAGAGTTGATGACAACGGAAATCTTCACGATGGAAGTGTCCGGAGTGTTAAAATCTTAAATCTTCGCGATCCTTCGTGACAAAAGTCTTCAAGAGGATGAAGGGAACCCTTGGAAAGCTTACCCTATGGTTCAACTTGAGAAAGGAATGCTAAAATTAGGGATAAAAATAGTTCTAGTTGGGGAGCGTCACGGACATGACTCTCTTAGGAGGAGTTCAGAGCCAAGCGACTGGCCGATCAATGTTTTGGGTGTGACTCCACTTCTTCGTGCTAGTTTATAGCGGGCAAGCGTTCCTCTACAAGCATGGATTGGCCATGAGATTTTCAGCACAGTGTTGGCTGTGAATTGATGTCTTCATTCTCAGCCCTCCATTGTACTTGATTTTAGTTGTATTACTCTCTCCTTGTACATAATACAAACAATAGTTTGTAGGACTCTTGTGTGTTGGGTGTGATTCCGCTGCACTCTTCTTTCTCTCTCATCCCGAGTCCTCATGATTGTCACTGATGCGACTAGTGAGTGGGTTAGCTAGTAGCTAGGCCTTGGGAAAGGTCCGGGTCCCATGGAGAAACTCCCTCAATAATGAGACACAACCCAACTATACAGCCTGATAATCCGATTCACATTGTCCAGCCTCGTTATGTCCGGGCCCGGGCCATAACACCACTAGCTTGACTCTGGTGGTTGGCGCAACAGCTAGTGACTCTCTTTGGTGGTGTGGTGGCCCCTTCTCGCTCTCTTGAGGTGGAGGGGAGTGGATCCTGGAGCATAGTTGCAAAAAAACATGTTTTTTTTGAAAAAATAAAAAACGTGTACGTTTCAAGACGTCCCTATTATTGGGACACGTTTTTAAAAGGTAGTTTTTTTTTAAATTTGTATTTTTTTTAAAAAGTAGAAAATATTTTTTAATTTTTTTTTGGGGTGCATTCTTTTACAAGAATGCTTAATGTTGAATGGTCATTGGTAAATCAATATGAAAGTTAATTTTCAATGGCATTGCCGCCACTAGACCCATGGGGGCTTGGGGCCATGTGAATGTATTATCATTATGATTTAATGAATTATGATAGCCATAGGCTTCAAATTGTTCACTCTTGAGTTTTTATGCACAAGTTTAACTTTTATACATGAAATCTATGGTTCCTAGGCTTAAAAACTATATATACAGGCCATAATTATAGCTCAAAAATATTAATGAATAAAAAACTTATTTTAAAAACTTCCCCAAAAATAAAAAAGCGTTTTAAAAAGTATAAAACTCGTATAATACTTCCCGTTTTAAAAACGTATGGCAACTATGTCCTGGAGGGCTGCATATGCATCCATTAATGCGGTGCCAAGGGCAGAGCTAGGCAAGGTGACCTGTTTGGCGGCTCACAAAGCACTAGGCTGGGAAGTCCAGAGAACTCTAACATTGGTGATTGGAGTCCTATCTAACTAGGGGATGGCAAGCTGCTGTCAGAGGTGCTTTGGGGAGGAGATGACCACCATGAGGGATGGGACTCCAGCTGACTGGGCTACAGTGTACAGAGAGGCTATCATGTGCCCGAGGTGGCATCTTGTGGCTAGCAGAAGGTCATGGTACCTCTTGGGTAGGCCGAGGAAGGAGACGTGCAGTGGGAAGCTGTCAATGGAATCGAGTGGTTCTGGTTCAGATTTTGACGTGAAGTTGTCGTGCCAACAAGCGTGCAATCTGTATTATGATAGTGCTCAGGACCCAAGTACAGGTTTCTGTCCATGTGGGTGGCTGAATCAAACTCTCTCCGGTTGTGGCTGTTGATGAGGAACTGGATTTGTGTGATGTATAGCCCAGTTTGCCAACTAGAGCGGCTTGTAGGAGATCACAGATCTGCCCTTTGTTTGGTCTGCTACCAGTGGACATGTAAACAAGGGAGAGGGCTGGAAGGGAGGGTACTGAAGAGGGAAGAAGCTAGAGGTTCATTCTCAAAGTGAGCAGTTAAGGTGCCCTTGGTCGGGGAGCTCGGAGAAGCTTCCATGGAGGAGTCCTATAGGGGGGGAGCCAAGGGTCAGGTAAAACTGTCAAATGAAGAACACTGGCTAGCAATTTTCTAAGAAGCTTGTAAGACGCGTGGTGAGGAGGGGTGGGGAAGTTGGGAGGGCTCCATAGGTTTTTTTCCTTGCTTACCTTTTGATCCACTATGTGCAGTATGGATGTTTGAATAGTCTATAATGTTGCCCAGATTCGTAAAGTTGTTATTTTTTCTTTATTTATACTTATCACAATTTCTCAAAAGAAAATTGTTTTTTTTTCGTTTTGTTTTGGGGTTGGGGCTACCAGCTGTGGTCAAATGGATGGGAGCTAACAAACAGATTACGAATGTGAAGTTGCCCTCATTCAGCAGTGGGGCAGACTCCATGGTGGGGGTTTCAGATAGGAAGTATCGTAGGGAGTCCGTAGCACGCCTCAATGATTTTGCAAAGGAGCTCCGGACCTTCCGCAATGTAGATATGAGTGGTAAGTCTAACCAATTAACAAGCTCTTCTTGCTAAGGGTTTATTCTAAATTAATGCCTGTACTTGTATACGCGTGCGCATGCGTGTCTGCACATTAGCCTACTCAATTGCTACCCGTGTGATGTATCTGCACATACATGGCTTCATAGAAGCCTGCGGCTAGAAAGTCACTTCATAGTTGAAGACGTTTTCTTTCCTTTGCCTTGGCTAAAAGAAGATTAGTGTTAATATAACTCTTTGTTGCAGGGCGAAATTTTGGAGACGAGGGGTTTATTTTCTTGGCTGAAAGCCTGGCATTCAATAAGGTGCATAATTTTCTAAAAGCTATGAATCTGTTTTGTCTTAATGCTTCCGGAAGTTGGAGTGCCTTTAACTCTTGATGACATGCCCTTGGATTAGAATGCAGAAGCTGTAGACTTCTCTGCCAATGGGATAACAGAGATTGGACTGAAAGCCCTAGTAGATGTTTTGCCAACCAACACTTTTATGAAGAATCTCAATTTCTCAGGCAACAGTTTTGGGGATGAGGGAGCAAAGGTGACTTTTTATTTCCCTCTCACGTTTGTTGATTGTGGTCGTCCATATTTCTTGTCAAGCTTAGTAGGATAAGAGAGATTGATTTGTGTGTAAATAGCCTCTTTTTTTTCTCCCGGAAAAAAGATCCTTCTACTAGCTACCAAAAAAGCAGCCAAAACGGCTAAGTACAAATCCGTCCCCAAAAGGAGACTCAAGTCAAGATGAACAAAGGGGAGGATGCACTTCTTGTAGGCATATGCTCACTTATAGTAGTGCTATGTGTGAACAGGGCTTAACCAAGGGCACTTTTTCCCATGTGGTTTTTCCCCTTGGACATCAAGTGTGAAAGGACACATATAATATTTTGTAGTTCTATATTATATGGATGTGGCACACATGCAAGGGTTGACTTGCATTTTGTGGATACCACACTTTTGGCTCTCTCTCTCTCTCTCTCTCATTTCTGTGTGTGAGCTTCTCAACCTTGCACCTAACCCTAAAGTGCAGGTTTGTGTGTGTGAGTGTGTGAGTCCAACACCCAACAATTGGTATCAGAGCTGGGAGCTGGCCCTGGAGTGGTGGCTGTGCAGAAACTGCAGAAAAAACTGTGAAATTCCGTCGACGCTGTGTTTTTCCGTCGACTGCGAATTTCCGTTGCCGTCCGTCCATGATTTCCGTCCGCCGGTTCCGTCGCTGCTCCACCGTCCGGCCACCAGGAACGGGCGGCACTAGTGGGGAGCCCACCACCTCCGCCCAGCCACGCGGGCGGCACCGCCCTGAAGCCGGCGACCCACACGAGCGCCGCCCAGCTCCGTCAGCGCTACAGCCGCCGTCACAGCCCTCAACGGCTGCCGTGGTCCCGTCAGTGCCACCAGCCCAGGCCCGTCGACACTCAGCATAGGCATCGCCGTCTCATTCCGTCGACGGCTGCAGGCTGGCCGTCCCAACGTCTGTTCGCGCCTGCCGACCTCACCCGACGTCGCCGTTCAGTTCCAGGCCTCCGTGCGCGCTAGCCCACACGTGGCCTTTGTTCCACGCCAACGCGTCCACTCTCCCTGCGCCTTCGTCTGCTCCGTCCCCGCTGGTCCAGCCTGACACAAGTACCGGGAGCCCCGTCGCCTTTGCCCCGCCTGCTCGACAAGCGACTCCAGCGCGTGCATCTCCCTCCTTTTGCTGATCGCACGACGCCTAAGCGCCTAAGCGCTGTTCGCACCAGCCTTAACGGCTGGGCCCCGTCAAACCTAAATCGAACATTTCCCCTGCTCGACTACCCAGCACACGCCCGCTCTGGTTGGTCCAACGTTTGCTCTCATCAGTCCTCTGCAACGACTCCCTCCAACGCCTCCACCTGCAAAACGACTTGGTCAGCCTGCTGGCTCTCTCTATTCAACTGTCTGCTCCAAGCCTGCTGCCCTTGCAGGAAGGTATTTCTCTGTACACATTTTAGATCAAACCTAAATACAAAATTTGCAGCAGTTCCAGTGCAGGTCATATGCAGATTCAGCAGACACTTCTGTGCAAGTCAAATTCACAGGAAAATTGCAGGTCCAATTTGGGGAATTTCTCAATTTCAGGACAAATTGATAAAATTGGGCATGGCAATTTGGGGGTTTTTGAAATTGAGGTCAAAATCAGCAAATTGAACCTCTCTAATTTGCAGAAATTTGGGGGTTTTCAAAATTGAGGTCAAAATTGGCAAATTGAACCTCTTTCACTTGCAGAAATTTGGGGCTTTTGTGAAAATTGGCCAATTAGATGCACATTGAAGCGATTGGAGTGCATACAAATTGGGGATTTTCTGATTGGAGCATATAATTGGGCATTACAGCTGCGATTTGTCGCGTATGTATACACATTGAGTGTAATTGGACAATTTGGTGCAGGGTTTACACTTGCTTTGATTTGCAGGCATACATTTGCTCAGGACATTTGGTTGCCTGGCAGTGCACATTGGTGCTTGGTTTGCTTGCAGTTATACTTTGTTGACATGGCACAGAATGCTACGGATGTATTTGGTGTGCTCACCCAGGAGGACAAGCTGGATGGATCCAACTACTCCCTCTGGAGTTTTATGATCCGTAATTTGCTGGTAGCCAAAGGGCTTTGGGGCATCGTGTGTGGTGATGACACACGCCCACATACCATTCAGCCAGCCACGCCTCAAAGGGGAGGTGCTCAAAGAGCTCCTGATGCAGATCCTGCTCCCACACAAGAGCAGAAGAGATGGGACTCTAGAGATGCACAGGCCATGTCATTGATAGCCCTTTCAGTGAAAAGGACTATTATTCCGCACATTCGTTCGTGCAAGACATCGAAGCTTGCATGGGACACATTGGAAGCAATGTATCAGGTACGCAACGAGGCAAGAGTTGCCTACTTGAAGAGGCAATTGGATCTTCTTTCTATGGATGAGGGTGACTCTATGGCAGATCATCTCACCAAAGTGAAAGATTTGCAGGAACAATTGCTCAACATTGATGAGGTTATCCCAGACAGACAGATGGTCACCAACACTCTTCATTCTTTACCGCCTTCCTACTTGGGCTTTCACACCTCTCTCAACCTCTCGATGAGAGGAGGTGGTGATCCCGTCACTTTTGAAGAGCTCGTGGGTTTACTCTTGCAGGAAGAGCAAACAAGAGCAAACATATCGAGCAACCGTGGTGGAGAAAAGGCATTTACAGCCAAGGATAAGGGTAAAGCAAAGAGCTTTAAGCATGGGGGACAACAGTCTAGCAAGGCTGGTCATGGACAGCCCTCTTCTAGTGGTGAAAAGTCTGACAAAGGGGATGCAAACAAGTCCAAAAAGAAGGGCAAATGTCACTACTGCCATAAGCCTGGACACTACATCAGTGAATGTAGGAAAAGGATTGCAAAAGAGAAAAAGAAAGAAGCAGGCAATGCAGTAGCAGACTCTTCGGATGACAAAGCAAAGCAATCAGCTAATGTAATCCAGGAAGAGTACACTTTTTTGGTCACATGCACTAGTGACACACCAGGTGCTTCAGACACTGATATGTCTTGCATTGCATCTGACAGACAGAATGCATCATGGTATTTTGATAGTGGTGCTTCGAGCCACATCACTTCATGCAAAGATGTATTTCAGCACTTGGTTTATGCTTCAAAAGGCCGCACTGTATCATGTGCAGATCATACCACATATCCAGTAAAGGGAATTGGTAATGTCATACTTATTGCAGCCAATGGTGCCAATATATGTATGAAAAATGTATTGTATGTTCCAGGGATAAAGAAAAATCTGCTCTCCGTCTCAGCCATAAACGACCAAGGTTTAAAGGTTGAATTTGAAGATGGGAAGTGTTTGGTAAAAGACCCATCAAAGGGTTATGAAATAGTCACTTCTGGAACACGATACAAAGGCTTGTATAAGCTGGACAGCTATGACAAGCGCACTTATGATGCAAATACAGTGGCTGCCCACACTCCTGCTATGCATGATGCAGAGCTATGGCATGCTCGTTTTGGGCATGTAAATTTTCAGAGTTTGATGCTTTTGCAGAAGCATCATATGGTTGATAATATGCCGCCTCTTGAGTCTCCGCCAAGACATGTATGTGAGGGGTGTATTTTGGGAAAGATGCATCGGAAACCATTCCCCAAAGATGGAGCTGTTAGAGCTGAAAATAAATTACAGCTCATACATAGTGATGTATGTGGTCCAATGCGGACACCATCAATAGGGGGGCATCTTTACTTCGTCACATTCATTGATGACTACTCCAGGTTTGCTTGGGCTTACCCTTTGAAAGCAAAAGAAGATGTGTTTACATGCTTTCGACACTTTGTAGCAATGGCTGAAAATATGTGTGCATGTAAAGTCCAAACACTCCGCTCAGATAGAGGTGGAGAATACATGTCAAATGCATTCAAAGATTATATGCTTCAAAAGGGCATCAAACACCAATGTACTGTGCCTTATACACCGCAGCAGAATGGTGTAGCTGAGAGGAAAAATAGATCTCTCATGGAGATGGCAAGATGCATGGTGAAAGCACAAAAGTTGCCTCACAAATTCTGGATGGAAGCTATAATGTGTGCAACTCATGTGTTGAACAGGTGTCCAACAAAAGCTTTGAAAACCATAACACCATTTGAGGCTTGGTATAGCCGAAAGCCAACAGTGGATTATATGCGTACATTTGGGTGTTTGGCATATGCACATGTGCCAGAACAACTCCGAACAAAGCTTGATGACAAAGCAATTAAATGCATTTTTGTGGGCTACAGCAATGAAAGCAAAGGATACCGTCTTTATAATCCAACTACACGAAGGATTTTTGTAAGTAGAGATGTGGTATTTGCTGAAAATTCAGAACAGCCCATGGTCAGCTTGTATAAAAATAATGATACAGGCATACAGGACATGTTTGATGGACTTTTACCCATTGCAATTAGGGGGGATTCAGATCAGCCAGCCCCTACACAAGAAAATCCACATGTAGAACATGTGGACCAGCCAGCCATTCAGCCCCCTTCTGTGGAAGAAGTGGAAGATCTTGTCAGGGAAGAGCAAACAGCCATAGACACAGCCAAGTCAGTGCCAAGATGGTTGCTGAAAACTTTGCAAGAAAGCAAACTTGCAGCTCCACTCACAGGTAGAACAAGGGCTAGTTCCAGCCATGCTTTGAATGTACATCGTGGGGAGTCTGCATTCGCAATGGGTGGTCTCTTTGATTCAGAAGAGCCTTCTTCTTATGAAGAAGCACATGAGAATGAGCATTGGTTGCAAGCTATGCAAGCTGAAATTTCTTCTATCATGAAGAATAATACATGGGATCTTGTGGAATTGCCTAAAGGCAAGCATGTAATTGGCACAAAGTGGGTGTACAAAGTCAAAAGAAAGTCTGATGGTACTATTGACAGGTACAAAGCAAGACTTGTGGCTAAAGGCTACTCCCAGAAAAAGGGAATAGATTATGAAGAGACTTTTGCTCCTACTTCGAGAATGACCACAATAAGATCTGTGATTGCATTGGCTGCCCATAAAGGATGGAAAGTGCATCAGTTGGATATCAAAACTGCATTCTTGAATGGGGATTTACAGGAGGAAGTATATGTAAATCAGCCCATTGGTTTTGTAGTTCCTGGTGAGGAACATAAAGTATGCAGGTTGCACAAAGCATTGTATGGGTTAAAACAAGCTCCAAGAGCTTGGTATGATAAGATACATGCTCATCTAACCAGCCAAGGTTATGAGAATAGTTCAGCTGAAAGCACATTGTATGTGAAGAAAACCGATGCCGATATTCTCATAGTCATCTTGTATGTAGATGACATGCTCATTACAGGTACAAGCAAAGCACAAATTTCAGATTTCAAAGCTGATTTGAAAGCTGAATTTGATATGTCAGATTTGGGGCCTTTACACTACTATCTCGGCATACAGTTTATGCATACAGATGATGGCATTGTTATGCAGCAAACTAAGTACATAAAAAGTTTGCTAAAAAGGTTTCACATGGATGAATGCAAGCCCATTTCTACTCCGGTAGAACCAGGTGTACGGCTTACTATGCATGATATTGGAGAGCCTTTTGAGGCTGGCCTTTATAGCCAGGCAGTGGGATGCCTCATTTACTTGTGTAACACGAGGCCAGACATATCTTTTGGGGTGTCTTTGTTGAGCAAATTCATGCACAGCCCAGGCACAAAGCATTGGCAAGCAGTCAAACGCATTTTTCGTTATCTTAAGGGTACCCTGGATCTTGGTTTGTTCTATCCCAAGGGGGGCAGCTTGCAGCTTTATGCATACAGTGATTCAGATTGGGCTGGTGATTACGATACCAGGCAATCCACCAGTGGGAATTGTCTTTTTCTTGGCAGCTCATGCATATCTTGGTTGAGTAAAAAGCAACCCACTGTTGCTACATCTACTTGTGAGGCTGAGTACAGGGCAGTCTTTACAGCTACAGTAGATTGTGTATGGTTGAGGAGACTATTGGCTGATCTTCGTGAGTGTCAGCAGACACCCACCACCATTCTCACTGATAGCCAGAGTGCTATGGCCGTGGCACGAAATCCAGTATTTCATGCACGTACCAAGCACATAGAGATTCATTATCACTATGTCAGAGAGAGGCTACATGCAGGGGAGATTAGTTTATCTTATTGCCCTACACAGGATAATGTTGCAGATCTATTCACAAAGGCTTTACCTCGAGAAAAGTTTGAAGCTTTCCGCAAAGCTTTGGGCTTACTCTCATACAGAGAGTGATCTGCTACCCTTGTACAGGTTCACACTTCCACTACAGGGGGGATTTGTAGGCATATGCTCACTTATAGTAGTGCTATGTGTGAACAGGGCTTAACCAAGGGCACTTTTTCCCATGTGGTTTTTCCCCTTGGACATCAAGTGTGAAAGGACACATATAATATTTTGTAGTTCTATATTATATGGATGTGGCACACATGCAAGGGTTGACTTGCATTTTGTGGATACCACACTTTTGGCTCTCTCTCTCTCTCTCTCTCTCATTTCTGTGTGTGAGCTTCTCAACCTTGCACCTAACCCTAAAGTGCAGGTTTGTGTGTGTGAGTGTGTGAGTCCAACACCCAACACTTCTCCTCTGGCTGGCCACTCTAGGAGGAGAAGGCTATCCTCTCATACAATACAGGGAGGGGGAAATAACCACACAGGTGGTTTGTAATGCCAAGTGGGCTTGCCACCACTATCTGTAGGAAAGGGACCGTGTCGCTGGATCCTGAGGAAGGCCTTCTGACGCTTCCTCATGCGGTTTGAGCCGCCCTGAAGCTGCCCCCACTAACCACGAAGGGTATGAATGATATCGAGCCAGGTGCTCCGGGGTGAGGGTGCCTTCAATGGCTTCGTTGCAAGGAGCTCTCCATATATGCCACGTGGCTATACTACTGCAAATCTCCCATCTCTGGCAAGAACCTAGGGTCCACTGAGTTGTAGGCGGGGCTGGAACTGGCACAATGGAAATACGAAGGTGAGAGACTTGAAGGGCTAGTCCCCCACCTTCCTCCTCATACGGCATGATGATCTCGGCCTCAGTGGCCCAAGTAACAATGCTCCACGTAACAATACAGGTGGGAGCTTGATCCATAGTGAAAATGCGTAGGATCCTTTGCTAGGCTTGCTGGGCCTTTGGGCAATCCCAAAGACAGTGATGCTGAGACTCTTGGGGATGGCCACACCTCTGACATAATTCTCGTCTGCCCCCAATGGCCAACCAAGTGCCAACTGCCACATGAAAAGAGTGATCTTCCGCGGCCAAAAGCTGTCCCACAATTACTTCCAGAAATCTGCGAGAAAATGCAGCGGGAGGCTGTGGGACTGCCAATGTGCTGCTGTTGTTGTTGGAGAGTCCTCCACTTTTGACATCTAAATCCTGCGGCCCAGTCGTGTAGAGTAAGCAAAGAAGGGGGTACCCGACGACTCCTGTCTATTCTTTGGATCTTACCATGTCCACCCTCTCGGGTCCTGTTGGAGACTCGTAATAGGTCAACCCTCCCACATCCAAAGCCACCATAGTCTCTCTTTGGCCACCTTGGCCGGTGGAGGGTTGATGTGCCACTCATGTGCGTGAAAACCAATCACCCTCACCCTCTGCAAAGTGCATCCCTTGAAGTCCTCTGAGGGGGTCTTTGATCTCTCGAGTCTACCGTGAAGCCCAATAGAGAAGGTGAGTAGAGCGAGGTACTCATCCGCGCCATGAACTACCAGGGGTATAACCATGCCTCGTGAACCCTCCTAGCCACTGGGGAGAAGAATGATCCGGTATCGAGGCCAGCTACTCTAGAGGGATGGAAGCATCTTTGTGAAGATCCATCTTGTGCTATGGGGCCAAGGGCCTCCTAGGGTCGGAGTGCGGGAGGAGATCTTGGACAAGAGGAAGTCCTTCCAAGGCTCACCGCCCGGAAGAAGACCATGAACAATCAACTTGCCCAACAGGGCACGGCTCTGAATGGAGCGGTCGATGATGCCTAGGCCCCCTCGGTGTCGTGGCTGAATGATCACTCTCCAGGCCACCTTGGCCCTGGCTCGTCTCCCATCACTGCCCGCTGCCCAAAGGAAGTTTCGGATCAAACGTTGAACCTGACCAATACATGCCTGAGAGAAAGACGAGCAGCAAGTAATGTACCACATGGTGGCTAGAAGAACGTGGTTCATCACCACTACCCAACTAGCTAGGGAGAGCCTAGCCGAACTCCATTATAGCAACTTCTTCTGAATGCTCAGAAGAAGGGGGGCGAGCTGCTGCTTAGGGGAGATGTCAATGCCAACCTGGCATCCAAGATAACGAACTAGAGTTTCCCTCGGGATCCATTGAAAAGCCTCAACTGGGTGCCAAGTCTAGGCTGGTGAAGAGCCAACCCAAGGTCCACACGGCTTTTGCCAGTTAATCTATGCGCGGGATGCGCGACAAAAAACCTCAATCGCCTCAGCAAATCTCTGGAGGTTCCCCTCGGCCCCCGATAGGTATGTTGCTGTGTCGTCTCGGTGAACTCGAAATCAAGAAGCTCCTCCTGTAGTCGGATGGGGAGACAATCCGTGGAGTCTAGTCTCCTGGGCGGAGAGAAAATTGCTCATGGTCTCAACAATGAATAGGAAAAGCTAAGGTGCTAGAGGGCACCCTTGGTAGATTGAGCGTGAAAGGGGAAATTTGTCACCTCTGGCACCCTGAATAAGAACCTGGCTATGAGAAGCCGAGTAAAGTCCCGATACACCTCGGACCCACTCCTTTGGGAAACCCATCCTGCACATCGTCCCCTCTAGAAATCCCCAATCTACTTTGTCATAGGCTTTCTCGAAATTGAGGAGGAGCACGATCAATCCTGCTGCCGCATCCTAGCTGATGTGGTCGCCTCCTAGAAGGTGAAGATGTTGTCCAGAGAATATTCCGATCCTGAAGGAACCTGTCTGTATACCATGAATCAAGTTGAGGAGAAAGGACTACAATCTTTGGCTAATGGCCATGGCCAGAATTTTGTAGGCAGTCCCTAGGAGGGTGATGGGTTTCCACTGCTTGATCTCCAATCTGTCACCACCCTCCTGGGAATCAAGTGAATCAAGCCCTTCGACAGCCTCTTTGGCATGGCTCTTGTAACCATAATCTCATTGAAGACAGCCCTCAGGCCACCGTCCATAAGATCCCAATATCGCAAAAATAAAGAGGTTGGAAGACCGTCCTCTCCCAGGCATTTACCCCTCGGTAGTGCCGTCATAGCCTTTGCCAACTCCTCAGCTGTGAAGGGGGTTAAGAGGAAAGTCCTAAGAGAGTGAGGGACCACCTCTCTCGTGTGTTGCCACACACGCTCATGCACCTCCATCACCTGTGCGGAAATGGGGGCACTCGTGAGAAGAGTTTTGAAGAAATCTATGACGATGGCTCTCACATGCGGGGGGCGGGGTCTGTAACAATAGGTCCATTTGGGCCTCACAACCTGCAGATACTCTCTTTTCATTTGTGTGGGACAGTGGGCCTACAATCTCAAAGAAATCTCCAGTGACCCTGTCTTCCGCCTGTGTCCAAAAAGAGACTGTGGCGTTGTATTTGTACTCCACCCGCCACTCCTCTATGGATTTGAGCTCCGGGCAGGTGGCATCCAGCTGACTCTCAATCCACGGGCTATCTATTGCACTCTCCTGAAGCCGTTGTAGAGAGGCAAGACTCCTACGAATACCCCTCTCCTACTTCCAGAAGCTAGCCAATCTACTTTGTGCTGCCTCCTATAAAAGATTGCTAAATCTTGCCAAGGCAAACATCCAAGGCTCATGCAAATAGCCCCTTAAGTGAAGTGCATATGTTCATCCAATTTAGGTCCTGGAGACGCCCAAAAGTAACCACAAGTGCTTAAGAATCCACGTGGATTGACCTTTAGACAATTTGTCTCCCTTTGTTTCTATGCATGTATGCACTCAAAGAGGGATCTTGGGTGCACCTTCATGCATTATGGAGTCCCTAAGTTAGGCCTAAGCGTGACAAGGTAGCCTAGCTTTCCTTGCTCAACAACTCTAAACTATGTCTATAGCCAAAATGTTCAAAACGATGTGGAGAAAAAAGCTCTTGGGAAGTCACCCATCCTGGTTGTGTTCTTGAATAAGCATGTTGAACCTTGGAGTTTCTAAAAATGGTGTAACCTCAAAATGTAGAGGTTTTCTTGTGAATACTTTGTGCAAGACTTTGAGGTATTAAAAAAAAATATTTATATATTTTAGAAGACAAGTCCCTCTACTCTTTTCAGATAAAAAATTTCCCCGTCTTCCCAAGTCTACTTTGAGAGGTCACTTTTTCCCTCTCCACATGTACTAGGCTTGTTGTTGGGTTAGGCTTAACCTAAATGTAAGAGAGAGAGAGAGAGAGAGAGAGAGAGAGAGAGAGAGAAGTGCTTGCACATACATTCACACAATAATGATAAGTGACAAGTACAAGTGATAATAATTTACCTAGTCTAGGTGTCCTTTCACACCAAATGTCCCAAGGGGAAAAACTTGTAGGTAAAAAGTGCCCCTAGAGATAGTGCCTATTCACATGCAGCACTATGTATAAGCATATGCCCTCAAATCTCCCCTGTAGTGGTAATGTGAACCTATACAAGGATGCAGTTCGCTCTTTGTGGAAGATCTGCAAGTAACCTCTGCAACCATACGCAATTGACTGTGCAACGAAGGCTTCCATGTACTCAGCCTCACATGTAGACGTGGCAACGTTTCTTACTCAACCAAGATATGCATGATGTTGCCAAGAAAAGAACAAATCCCATTGGTTGATTGCTGGATGTCATAGTCTCTAGCCCAATGTGAATCACTATAAGCATATAACTACAAGTTGCTCCCCTTGGGAAAAAACAAGCCAAGATACGGAGTGCCCTTAAGATAGCAGAAGAGACGTTTAATTGCTTCCTGATGCTTAGTACCTGGATATGCATAAATTTGCTGGCCTGTGAAACACCAAACTGAATATTTGGTCTCGTGTTGTAACTACATCGGCTAGGTGTGAACGTCCTTTGGCAGTGTCTCGTGAACAATACACACATCAACACCTAAAATGTAATATCCACAATGCACAAAACAACTGAAAGATATTCCACTGCACAAGATAATTTGCAAGAGACGAGCACTGCAGCAGCACAGTACACCACCACTGGGGCCGTGAACAGGCTGACCCCTCCCCCCCCTCAATACTGAAGTATATTATTAGAGTATTTAAATCTGTGTACAAGATTCCAAGGGCTTTCCAGCCAGAAAATCCAATGCAAATGTAAATATGAAGACAAGTTACCGTAACAAGAGTGTGTCGGAGTCAATTTGTCGAAGACGGACTCGTCGAAAGAGTCAAAATAACTTTGCCACTAGTCTCATACACCTGGAGGGGAGTGAACGCAGAACTGTCGTTCCGAGACCACGCACGAACAAGCGCTCTCTTACTAGAGCTTGGCTCACACCCTCGTAGAGACCATGACTCAAGCCTCTCCCTGGTGTAAGTACACAAACAGGTATGTGCACTTGAACATGTACAAGTACATGAGCAGGTACTAGTAGCGGGGTTTCCAATAGCAGGTACTCAATCAGGTACACGCATAGTCGGTTCACAACAAGTACATCCGGTAGAGCAGATGTAATGTGATATTCAGCAGGTACAGGAAGATGTGCAGCCGGTACAGATGGTACAGCTCAATTCTTGGTTTTGACGGGCAACCCCAATATTTCATTTGAAGAGTAAAAATTGGACTAACATTTTTTCGTTATAATTTGGAAGGGCACCCTTAGTAATTCTTCAAATCGAAGCATTTCTTCTGAAGGGTAATTTTAAAAAAAATAATCTTAAGGGTAAAAATCCCTAAGAGGGTTCCACAGTCTTCAAAACTGAGGGCTGGTACGGCTAGTACACCAACTGGTGCAGCAAGTACTACTGTAAGTACAACAGGTACATTAGGGTTTTCAGCAAGTACAGTAGTCGGTGTAGCAAGTGCTATTGTAAGTACACTAGGTACAGTATGGTTTCCAGCGAGTACAACACTAGTTGGTGCAGCAAGTACCACTGTAAATACAGTAGGGTTTCCAGCAAGTACAGCAAGTACAGTAGGCTGCACAGCAGTCGTGTACAGTAGGTGCAGCTGTACAGCAGCTAGAAAGAGGCCTGAATGTCGTGTACAGTAGGTGCAGCTGTACAGCAGCTAGAAAGAGGCCTGAATGATAGTTGATGTGACATGCGGAAGCTCTGGGTACACTTCTCTCAGCCCTAAGCACTGGATGCAAGAACAATCAACATAGAGAGAGAGAGAGAGAGAGAGAGAGAGAGAGAGAGAGAGAGATGACTGTATATTCAGTATATTCATATAGTATTAAAAGGTACATGTATTCTGGCTGCCTTAGCAACCCCAAAAAGTCCTATCTAACTTACCAATCTCCACTTGGGAGAGAGATGCCTAACAACGAGCAACAAGGTGCCTTTTTAGGACTTTGGAAGAATAAACAACTGGCTGACCTGCTGTTGGCCAGTTCCATGGACACTATTAAATCTTCATGCTGCCAACTGGAAGTACAAGCCCTCCTAAGACTGGCCGTCAGGGTTGTGGTCCACCTTTAGCCCTCCTCAAGTGCCGTGACAGAATATAGTACTCAAATCCTGATGTGTATTTGCTGCAATTCAGGGACTAGCCTGGGATTAGGCATGTCCATGTGCAAGAGCACGACAGTTGACTCGTAGATGAGCAGCAGGGAGAGATGCACTAGCCTCCAATGAGTGAAAAAGGGGGGGAGAGAGGCAATCGTGCGTGGATGGTGGGTTGGAGGTTGAGGCTTGTGTGCCACATAGCACAACCCACCTCAAACCAAAAGGTGGGCACCTCTTTTTAGTGTACACACACTTATGCGTGTTTACATGGTCAAAAGGGATTTTGGAATGCGAAGTTGATTTTTTGGCACACTTGTGTTACATGACCCCATCTCCCCCTCCTTTCCTTGTTGATGTGGCCGTTTCCGTTTCCCAGTTTCCCACAACTCTACTCACAAGATAGAGAGATATGTGCACAGAAAGAAAGAAAGAAAGATATATTAAGCATCTACTAAAGACCCAATGGGCCTATGTGACCAAAGTGGTACAATAATGTCCATGGCATATCTCATCATGGAATGGAAAATAAAATAGAATGAAAACATAAATATAGCTATCTCACTGGGGTGATACAAAACTGTCCATGGAAACTCGTCATGGACAGTTTTGTATCAAATATTGGGTCCCAAATACCCTCTGTAGTCGCCCACCACGAATGATGTATTTGCTTTATTAGAATGATGCAAATCTGTAAAAATCTTCTGGTTCTTGACCTTTCACCTTCACCTTGGCTATAGAGTTCCCCTTGGCTGTCCTGGCCCTTGGAAGACCTCAGCCCTTTGTGAATGCTAAGCTGAACAACTGCTTAGGCTTTTATAGTGCCTTTCTATGCTGGTTGGTTTGCTCATACAGGAGTCGGCTTGCTGAATAGTATCCCATGACCAGAAATTGTGCCTTTTTAAGATGCACCTCTTTCACACCTGCTGCTGGCCGTCTTTTCTGGGCTGGCAGCCTGCACATGCTGGCCGTAAGTATCTGTGTACTTGGCCAACATTGTGTGCTGTGAGTGACTTGATCTTGGGTGTACTCTACCCTTGGGACCCCATAACTGGCATGAGAAACTAGAGCCATGAGCCTAGATTTATCCTAGACACAATATGAGGTAATCCTTTGAGGGGGGATTGTTGGGAATCAAGGTCTTACGTATGTGTGTAAACCCACTTCTATGAGTGAGGAAGTATAACTATTTGGCTCTCCTAGCTCTATTTCACATGATGAAACCCATGCTTGAACACCAGACATGTGGAAGAAGACATGGGGAGAGGGTCCATAAGGTTTGATTAAGAAAAAGCACCATTCTTGGTCAAAAATCAAGGAAAAACAAAAAGTCAAACAAGGTTGACTGTGAGCCAAGGGCACCAATGGAAAGAGGAGACTGAGCCGAACCAAAAAGCTAAAAGCCGCTTTTCAAAAAGCATCTCTAGAGCCAAAAAGCAAGGCCCTGAAGCTAGAAAAGAAAAACAAGAACTTTTGACTAAAGTTGAGCAATATTTTACTATTAAATAGACCAAAAACAAAGTAAAAGGCAAAAGCAAAGTAAAAGCATCACTTTTTGGCAAAAAGCAAGGCTTCCCCAAGTATAAAAGAAGCATGAGCATCTCTTGAGCAAGAACCTCTTTATCACGTTGCCATCTTCGTTGAAGCGTGGAGATCATCGTCTCCATCATCATCTGCTTGATCATGAACCAAATCATGGAATTTTTCATTGCTGCCTGCTGATTTAGAGTGCCTCCATCAACTGATGTGCCATGTCATCATCTATCCATATAACTGTACGGATCCGTACAGTTGTACGGAATTGTACGCAATTGCAAGTTTCAAGAACCCTAATACTGCTCAAAAAATCCTAAAAACAGCTTTTTGGAAGTTTTTATCGCGCGAAAACCATTAAAACAAGTTTTATATCAGTTTTCTTGCCAGAAAGAGCTTTTCCATGGTTTTCTTCATCGACAAGGTTGTAGGAGTTGTGGAGATTACTCATGGGATGAGCGAGTGATTCTTGGATTTGGATCTGGACCTCGACTTGGAGTTGGACTTGGACTTGGAACGACTTGGACTTGGACTTGGATTTGGATTTGGATATGGAGTTGGATTTTGACTTGGACTTTGATATGGACTTGGATTTGGATTTCGGATTCATTAGGCTTGGATTCATTGGATTTGGAACTAGGCCGGTGAGAGATACTTGTGGGTCATCCTCGTGGTGTGCTCGGCATCAGAGATCTCATGCCTAGACATCAAAATTGGCTTGGATATCCTACATCGGCATATCTGTTTGTTTTGTATTCATTGATTGTATTGATCTTGGCCAGCGTGCCTGTGGATTGTTCCTGCTTAAATTCCTGAAAGGGGGCATGGCTTTTTCCCCGCTCAGTGTGGTGTATTGTGCAAGATCCCTATTCCTTCTCTCTCTCTCTCCTCTCTCTCTATATCTTTATCTTGTGGACATGTGGTTGAGTTTGTCACTGCACGTCCCGCTGGGCTTAGAGTGGTATCAGAGCAGGATTTCTCTTGAAGAAACTTTCTTGGGGTGACAGAGTCATGTCGAGAGCAGTGGGAGACCAAGGGCCTCATGAAGGGAACAACTATGAGGCTGTTACAGAACTTCTAGATGGGATCCAAGGCCGTTGATCTATTTCTCATGAGACTGCGACCATGATGTTGGTAGAGTAGTGAGATTTTCAGCAGTTTAGATAGTTTCTCCAAGATGAACAATTCCTAGCTTGGAGAGCTAAGAAGGAACAGGACTAAAGAAGAGCTCGAATGTATGAAGATTGTTTTGTAGATACTCTTCCAGGAGAACTACCTCCAAAGAGACTGGAAGATCATCAGATTGACATCATGCCAGGAAGCTCACCTCCTAATAGGCCTCCTTATCGTATGAGTCAAGCACAAAAAGAGGAGATTATGAAGCAAGTGAACAAGCTATTGGGAAAGGGTTCTTAGACCTAGCTCATCACCTTTTTGCTCCCGAGTCTTATTGGTTGAGAAAAAGGATGGTTCTTGGTAGGTGTGTATTGATTACGGGTCTCTTAACAAGATCTCTGTGAAGAACAGGTTTTCTATTCCTAGGATTGATGACATCCTAGATAGATTAGATGGAGCCACGATCTTTAGTAGGATTTTATTGCAGAGGACATTCACAAGACTGCATTCAAGACTACCTTTGGATTCTATGAGTATTTGGTGATGCCTTTTGATCTTACCAATGCCCCAGCTACTTTCAACCGAATGATGGAAAGAATATTTTGAGCACATAGAAAGTTTGCAGCTACTTTCTTTGATGACATCATTGTGCATTCAAAGAATGAAGATGAGCACTGAAACCACTTGGATATGGTATTTCAAGAATTGTGGAAGCACAAATTGTATGTGAATGGCAAGAAGAGTGAGTTCTATTTGTCAGAGATTCACTACTTGGGCCATATAGTGTCCAAGGAAGGGGTCAAGGTGGACCCATAAAAGGTTAAGGCTATTATGGAATGGCTATAGTTGACTAGTGTGCATGTAGTTAGAAGTTTCCTTGGCTTATTCTCTTACTACAGGAAGTTCATCAAGTGGTTTGCCATGGTAGCAAGTCCACTGCATGATTTGACAAAGAGGCCCGTGGGATTTCGGTGGACCAAAGCTGAAAAAAGAATCCTTTGAAGCATTAAAGTTCTATGCTACGAAAGAACCAATGTTGGTTATTCTAGACCTTTTTGTGGTTGAACATGATGAGATTGCATTGGAGCAATCTTGAACCAAGAAGGCCATGCTATGGCCTATGAACGTCAAAAACAACAAGGTAACAATTACATTATCTTGGAGACCCCTGAGCCATGCGGTTTCTATGGGTCACCATATGGAATTCACTTTCATGAAAGATCCTTGTGATACCAAAGAGGATTTCAAAGATATTTTGGAACAGATTGCAGAATGAAGATTTGGTAACTTCTTGTGTCATCAAGAAGGGTTTTTCTTACGATGCAAACTCGTTTATGAGGCACAAAGGATTTGAGGCCAAAAGGGAACAAAGAATAGCCATGCTCCACCTTACGTAAGGCAAAGAAGTATACTAACTACAACTCAAGCTTTGGAAAGTTACTTATATTCCCTTGTATGGGAAAGAACATTGAGTTATATGTTTGAGAATGTTTGGTTTGTTAGAAGGTCAAGTTTAATCAAACACCAGCAGGATTATTGCACCCATTGAATTCTATGGGAGAGTATTTTCATGGATTTTATCTTTGGATTGCCAAAGTCAAGGAATGATGCTATATGGACCTTTCTCAAGATACTAAGAAGATCAACCATGTTTGTTATTGGTTGGATCGTTCAGATCACTGGACGATATATAATGCCTTCCATGATAGTTTATGGAAATCATGTATAGGGCTACCCCCCATAGGAACTTGTATTGAAGGATCCACCAGGGATGGAAGAGCTAGAACAGATTGAGTTTCACTCTATGAGAAAAAGAGGAAAGATAAAGGTCAGAAAGTTCCTCTTGGACTTCGAAAATTATTCGCTAATTGGATGCGAAAGGGATGCCAGAGAAGTACTTCAAGGACTATACAGTTATACTACGAGCTTATGAGAAAGTGGTTAGTCCAGATGTATTTGAAGTACGGATATGGATGTCTTGCGATCAAGATAGATTCAAGAGGGAGAGATGGTGTCCCTAGCCCTCTTCATTGTATATATATTGGATTGGAATTGATCATTATTCTACTTATAATGGTTATTTGGACATGCTCTAGTTTGGGTGGCAACGATGCCCGATAGCCCAAGGAGGAAGATTAGGCAATGATGCGAGATGACTGTCACAAACCCCTATATTCTAGGGACATGAGGATGCGTGTCAAGCCTAGAAACATGCGGATGCATGTATGTATTATACCTGGGCATGTGTATGGATCATGTGAGTGGATGCATATGAGTCCAAGGACATGGCAGGACATTTGTGGACTTTTGGGCGGTGCCCGTGTGGATTCCGGCCATGCACACATGGTGTGTTATGATGGCAGGCGGAATATTTTCAAGTACAAGAATGATGATAGGTGGTTCTCCAAGTTTACATATGCACAATGCATAAATGATGCATGCCATAACTTTATTTTACTTTGTGTGACATTGTCTTGCTGCCTGGACAATGCTTGTTATTTTGGCTTGTGAAGTCCGAGGGACCGGGGACGCCCGGGCACCTTGTGGACACGTGTGTGCACTCCTGCTTGGGCCTAAAACTGTGGGCTTATGGGTTTTGCAGGTGGTAAGTGCGTCCACACTCAATTTACAGCTTACTTCATTTACTACTAAGGTTTATTGGTTTGCAGGTCCACACTCATTAATAAGTGACCGGACAACTTATAATGCGTTCGCATTTGGTTGGACCAAAATTAATGAAGTCCGGACAGCTTATGGCCATTTCCCATTTGGTTGGACCTAAACTTATAGAAACAGGACAAATGGAGCACTATGGGCTGGACACCTACCTGGACACCTTATGGGGACACATGTCAGCCAGCATGTGTACCCACCAGGCCCCTGAGGTGGCACTTGAAAAAGGCGCCTCCCTCAAGAGGCCCTTTTGGGCTGTTTTACTCATTATTCAACATATTGGAGAGCTGGTTGGAGCTTTGGGAGTTGCTACAGGGCTGGTTGCTTGCTTCCCGGACTCACACAAGCTTGGACAACGATCCCCACACTCTTCTAAAGGGCTGGTTGGTAAATTTCAGACTTGCAATTTCTGGTTATTGCGAGTTTTGGGCTGGTTACAGGTGTCCAAAGTCAACTTGGACAGTACAGGACAGCTCTAGGGACCTCCACAGGGCTGTAGGGCCCTTACAGGTGGATTTCTCGCGACAGAAAGTTGCTGTTTTGGACTGGTTATTGCACAAAACAGGCCGGACAGCAATGGAATATGTGAGCATGGATGTGTCTCAAGGATTCCTGGTATAGCAGGTGCTTAGGGCAAGCATTGGGGACACTTGCTCGCGGAGAACACAGGTTTCTGGATCAGTTTCTCGCGTGGAAACAGGGCCTAAAGATCCATTTACATCTTGTGCAGGGCGGAGTACCTGTGAGGATTGTGATACTCTTGTGCAGGGCGGATGTACCTGTGAAGAGGCTTGTGCAGGGCAGATGTACCTGTGTGTAGGGCGGATGTGACTACAGATTCTCTTGTTTGAAATGTATTCATTCATAATGTATTTGGAAGAATCAGGTGCAGGCTGGTGGTGAATCCCCAGGCACCCGTAATCTTGTACTTTGCAGACTCTTTTGGTAATATAACCTAAAGGGGGGGGGTCAGCCTATCATCGGCCCCTTTATGTGGTGTACTGTCATTTTCAGCTTTGTGGTTGTAATGCTCAAGTGTTAAGTACTCAGAATCTTGTTCACATTTATACGATTCCAATACATGCGTCCGCCTCCCGTTTCATGGGTATCAGAGCTCAGTTTTTCCCCTCATTGGAAAACGGTATGAGGCTTGGAATCATAACTGGTAACCTGATTTGAGTGTCATGGACAGCCACATTTCTGACAGTGTGGAGAACACACAGGACCGTGAATTTCATGGTACAAGGGATGGAAGAGATGCTGCAGGCAATGATGTCTATGGAGATGCAGGTACTCATGACACTATGCATTCTGATTTGGAATCTTTGAGGCGTCAAGTGCGACGCTATAGGGCTGAAACCGAAGAGCTCAGGTCATTGAAAAATGACCCGGATGTACAAAGGGTGTTGGCTGCGAAGGCAAAGGCTTCGGTCCATGAAGTCACTTTTGAAGCAATTGCAAAGGAAATGGATGTTGAGAAACCCCGAGAGCTTGCACTTGCAATTCTAATGGTTAAGGGTGATGTATACACCGAAGGAGATGGTAGATTGGCTTTCAAGAAGCCACCCCTCATGGCTGCCCGTGATGGTGCACATGATGCACAACAAGCAGGAAGAGCACAACAAGTGCCAAATGCTGAAAGGACAAGAGTCCCTGGTGCTAGGCTTGATGCAGGTCAAGAGAAGAGTAAGGATGAGGGATCCTCTACTCATTCCCGCTTTGCTCCAAGAAGACATATCCGTTCTCGTGTTGAACTTTCCACTCATTCGGAGAGTGTGGCTCAAGAGAGAACGAAGAGGGATCGTGAATCTTCATCGCGGCATCATCACCATGGAGATGAACAGGATGTACATAGGGATGCACATAGAAGGAAGAAGCCTCGAGAGTTCAAGTCCGGTGACAAGGATGTAAAGTTTGAAAACTTTCAGGGACGGATGGACTCTACCAAAGCACTTGCTTTCATTAGACAGTTTGAGATAGCTTTTTGCAATGAAGACTTTTCGGAAAAGTCTATGCTCAGGCATGTGGGAATGCATCTCAAGGATACGGCAAGTGATTGGTGGCTTGCAAAAATACTTGATGGAAGTGCTGCCCCAACTTGGTCTTCTTTCAAAATTCAGTTTTATGATCAATTCTTACCACCAAACTTTGCAAAGGATGTACGCAAGGAGTGGGATTGGCTGTCCCAAGATGAGGGAGAGTCCGTTGCTTCATACATAGCAAAGTTTTGGAAAGTCCTTCTCAAGGTTACTCCCTTCATGAAGATTGGAGAGGACGAGAAGAAGAGAGAGTTTGAATCGGGGCTCCATCACATCATCCAACAAAGCTTGGGAGTGTACCCAAATAAGACCATACAAGAGCTTATACACTCAGCCATGATTGCGGAGAACTTGCACATGAAAGCACTCACAAATAAGCCATTTGCAGGTCAAAACAAGAGCAAATTCAGGGCTGGTTATGACCAGAAAAAGGGTGGACAGCTACCTAAGAATGCTCCCAAAGATGGCCGAGATGCAAAGGATGACTCCGAAAAGAAGCCGGGGGGTAAACGCCACAATTTTGGGCTCTCAAAACAGCAATTGGAAGAGTACAGGAAGGTTGGAAAATGCTTTAGGTGTGGCAGTAAAGATCATATATATCCTAAATGCCCACAGAATCCTAAGAATGCTGAGCCTAATGTGGAAAAGCCTCTTGTGAATGTTGCCGATGTGCAGGGTAATACAGGGCATGAGCCCAAGACTAGAGTCATATGCAAGGCTTGGGGCAAATTGAAGGATCAGCCCGCTTTGTTTCTTTTTGATGATGCTTCCACAGATAACTTTATATCCGTACAGATGGCTGCTGCCATAGGTCTCAATGTGGAAGACATGGGAATGCAAATGAATGCAGATGCCGCCTTTGAGGGCAAACAGGTTGATGTAACTCCGGTCATTGGTAAGCTCCGTGTACATATACAGGACTCTTGATGTTGAGAGTGGATTAGCAAATCTAAGGAGGATCAAACATGGTTATGGTCATGATTAGGTCATGATTAGATACAAGATTATGAGTGGATTAGAGGATACTAATGAGACATGGCTTAGGCATAAACATGGAAACACACGAGTTGTTATCTTCATTAGCAAGAGCCTCTTATATAGGCAAGTAGTACATGACCTCATGACATCACCTATGATGTCTTACAAGCATAAGATGCCATCTCCCCCATGTGGGTATGCCATCTCCCCCATGTGGGTATGCCATAAATGAGCAAGATTCCCTCTAGGCTATATTTGAAGTAGGCGCCCAATTGAGGATGTGTCTTGAGTAATGTAATCAAGGTTATATAGCCCCTTTCAACCTTTGAATGGATTTTGGGTGATATATCCAACAAACCCTCCTTCAACCAAATCCATGACAATGCTACCTTTATGATGGCAATTCTAGGCTCTAGTTACAACATACAAAAACTAGTTATGATGACCATGCTGGTGCCCGTAGGTCTTATTCCAGTTAGGTTTACAATGCTAGCAATGATGGATGATGCTAGAATACCATAGTAAAGCTTACAATGAGATAGTTATGTTTAGGATGGAGAGGTTTTTAAACATGGTATGGGCTATCCCTTGATTTTACTCAAAAGGCCCATTCTTCTTCGATAAAATTGGCCTCTTCGGAGGCCTCTTCTTGAAGCTCTTCTTTGTCTTGACTTGCGAGAAATGCCTTTTGTGCCTTTTGTTTGAAGAAACAATTTTCTTCAATATGATTGCCACAAGTCTTCTTCTTTCCTTTTGTGTCGATGAAGTTCTTCTTCTTGAAGTGTGACTTGTTGTTGGAGAAGTATGCCCCTTCCATTATCCCTATATTCTCTTGCTTCTTCTTGTACTCCTCAAGGAGTGCAGCTTCAATGGCTTCTAAAGTAGGATCCGGAAGATTCATGAGAGTTGACACTAAATGTCCATATTCATCATAAGGCATGCTTTTCAATAAAACTGCAATGGCATCTTCCTCATCTATTGGTGCTCCTATTATTGCAAGTTGTGACATTAGGCTTTTCATATAATTAAGATGAGAAGGTAAAGACTCAGAAGCTTTCTTTTCAAGTTTAGATTTTCAGCCCTATCTTGGAATGCTTCCCTTTTGCCCCAAATAATTTCTCTAGGATTTCCCATGCTTCAGCTGAGTTGTTTGCATTAGAGATGTGATGTATGTAGTTGTCACTTAGACCTAATGCAATTATGGCAAAAGCTTTCTCATCCCTAGGTAACCATCCTTGCTCACCATCTCTAGTGGTAGGTTTTTTCTCCTTTCCACTAGCAACTCCCCACAGACCTTTCTTCATGAGAATAAATCTTACTCTAACTTGCCAGGTATGAAAGCCTACCCCATTAAACTTATCAACATGAAATGAGGATGTAGACATGATGATAAAGCAAGGTCTTACCACTTGAGTATCACTCAAGGGCAGTGTCTAATGCTTTTACAAGATTAGATACCTTCACCAAATAGATGAAGGTTATTTATGAAAAATTCAGACCAGTCATGCCCTCCTAAAACATTGTTTGCTCTTGAGTTGTAGACATTGTTTCTTACCCGTCTCCTCGGCTTTCTGCTTTTCTTCTTAGGCCTCAAATGTTGAATGTTCGATGATTCAGCATCAGATGGTTCAGCCATTGTGATTCAAAAAATGATGTAAACAATATCATCATCACAATATAGTAATATCATCAAGTATATGGTGACCAATGTGATAAATGCTTTCAAAACAACTTCCAAAAATTGGGTCACTTGGAGTACTTGAAGGAAGTAGAGGCCTAGGTCCAAGCATCTAATGCTTTGAGTACTTCAAATATCAGTGATTTGAGACTATTTTAAGCACAAAACATTGGTGATTAAGTGGAATAATCACCCATTCATTTACTGTTAAGAATTGAAGCTCCAGAAGCTCTGTCAGTCCTACAGCCACCAAACTACGCAGCCATTTGCAATTCTGACCAGATCAGCGTGTTCGCAGCCTATGAAAACCCTTGAGGCTTTGAGGAATTAGAGATTGATGAAGCGATGGCGATGGGGCAGCGTTTTCCCCCAAATAAAAAGGCGCCGGTTTCTGCTGCAATGCCGTTGGCTCCAGGCGCTTTCTGGCTAATTCCGCCCGTCAGCAGCTTCGTGTTTGAGTTGAGAATGCCTGGCTGAGAGCTTGTGGTGAATCTTGAAGTGGGCAAAGAGATCTTGAAGCTCCATGGACTGCCTATCTTTCAGCCTAGATAATAGGAGAGGATAAGATATGATTAAGTTAATGAAGTGCTAATTAATCCCTAATAAGTGAGCTTTGGATGATGTAAAACCTGCTCTGATACCAATTCTTGATGTTGAGAGTGGATTAGCAAATCTAAGGAGGATCAAACATGGTTATGGTCATGATTAGGTCATGATTAGATACAAGATTATGAGTGGATTAGAGGATACTAATGAGACATGGCTTAGGCATAAACATGGAAACACACGAGTTGTTATCTTCATTAGCAAGAGCCTCTTATATAGGCAAGTAGTACATGACCTCATGACATCACCTATGATGTCTTACAAGCATAAGATGCCATCTCCCCCATGTGGGTATGCCATCTCCCCCATGTGGGTATGCCATAAATGAGCAAGATTCCCTCTAGGCTATATTTGAAGTAGGCGCCCAATTGAGGATGTGTCTTGAGTAATGTAATCAAGGTTATATAGCCCCTTTCAACCTTTGAATGGATTTTGGGTGATATATCCAACAAGGACTACCTCGACCATGAGAGCTTTTTAGTGGCTCCTCTTACAGGTTGTGATGTTTTGTTGGGGATGCCCTGGCATCACCGTTTAGAGCCTATTAAGGCTTACAAAGAGAAGAAAATCAGCTTTGTACATAGAGGCCGTGAGCACTCTATAGATGCTGGTACTACTGGAAGTACCATACCTCTTGTAAGCCATGTACAAATTAATAAGGCAATAAAGAAATCAGCTTGTTCTTACTTGGTTTTTGTACGTGATACCATTGAACATTCTAGTGTTGATGTTACTACATTAGATCAAGACAAGCTTAACTTTTTGAATGAGTTCAAAGATTGTTTTGCGAATGCTTTGCCAGCAAGGTTGCCACCCGAGAGGCGGGAAGATCATTGCATAGATCTAATTCCCGGTAGCTCTCCACCTAATAGGCCACCATACAGGGTGAGTGCTAGTCAACAAGAAGAGATTATGGCACAGGTGAATGAACTTTTGGAAAAGGGTTTGATTCGGCCTAGTTCCTCGCCATATTGCTCGTCGGTACTTCTTGTTCAAAAGAAGGATGGTACTTACAGGATGTGTGTTGATTACCGTGCCCTCAATAAGATAACCATCAAGAATCGGTTTCCGATTCCGCGCATTGATGACATCTTGGACAAGCTTGAAGGTTCGGCATGTTCATAGCCTTTGGTCTTTATGAGTTTTTGGTGGTGCCTTTTGGCCTTACAAATGCACTCGCTACCTTCAACAGGATGATGGACAGGGTGTTCAGAAAGCATAGAAAGTTCACGGGTATATTCTTTGATGACATTATTGTATTCTCAAAGAATGAAGCCCAACATCGTGAGCACCTGGCTATTGTGTTTAAAGAGCTTAAGGAAAATCAGCTCTACATAATGCAAAAAAGAGTGAATTCTTCCTCCCAGAGATTCACTATCTTGGTCACATTGTATCAAAGGATGGTGTGCGCATGGATCCCGCAAAGATACAAGCCATGCAAGAATGGCCAGAGCTGAAATCAGTCCATGAAGTGAGGAGCTTCCTTGGTTTATGTGCTTACTACAGGAGGTTTGTCAAGCATTTTGCTTTCATTGCCGCTCCGTTACATGAGTTAACGAAGAAGAAAGCAATCTTTAAATGGACACAAGAAGAGAGAGATGCCTTTCAAAAGTTGAAGAGTGCAATCATCTCGGGACCGGTACTCATTATTCCGGATTTGCACAAACCTTTTGTGGTGGAATGTGATGCATGTGGGGACTGCATAGGGGCTGTTTTGAACCAAGAAGGACATGCCATTGCCTATGAGAGCAGACGCTTGCAGCATGCAGAGCTTCACTTACAGGTTTATGAGAAGGAGTTGTTGGCTGTAATTCATGTCCTTACTATTTGGAAACATTATCTTTTAGGGGCTGATTTTATGGTCAAAACTGATCATCAAAGTTTGAGATACTTTTTGACTCAAAGTAAGCTCTCAGAGAAGCATATGAGATGGGCAAATTTCCTCTCAATGTTTCATTTTCAGATTTTACACACTCGAGGGACAAAGAATGTGGTGGTAGATGCCTTATCTAGACGACCACAGGTTCATGCTATTACAGTTGCATACCATGAGGACTTATCGGATATGCGTAATACTTATCATCTGGATGAGGATTTTGCACTTGTATGGGCTGATTTGCAAGAGGGTATTGCTGTCCCATCTTATGTCATAAGAGATGGATATCTCATGATGCAAAATCGTATGTGTGTGGTAAAGAACCTTCGCCATAAGGTTATGGATGAGTGCCATGCTCCTCCATATGCAGGTCATAGAGGCATTTTGGCCACAGCACAAGCTTTGGAGAGGTATTGCTTTTGGCCAGATATTCGCAAGGATATTGAAGCATATGTAGGTGAATGTATGGTATGTCAAAAGGTCAAGTTTGACCGACATAAAGCACCTGGATTGCTTCAGCCTTTGCCTATACCAAATGAACCATGGGAAAGCATTGCTATGGATTTCATTATGGATTTGCCAAGGACGCCACAGGGAAAGGATGCTATTTGGTCCATCATTGACAGGATATCTGTGCCAAAAACATCCTAGCCATATGATCTGGCTTTATTGTCTTGCGCACGGGAATGAAATGTGCCTGCCACCATGGCATGCCTAAATCTGTTGTGGGGGATAGAGATCCTAGAACCACAAGCTTATTTTGGCGCGCATTGTTTGACAATATGGGTACAAAGCTGAACTTCTCATCAGCTTACCATCCACAGATAGATGGGCAAAGTGAAATAGTAAATTCAGCCGTCCTCGACTTGCTGAAATCTTCTGTATCCTATCGCAAATCGGATTGGGAGAAGTATTTACCACTTGTGGAGTTTGTCTACAACAATACGGTACATACTTCTACGGGCAAGGCACCCTTTGAGATTATCTATGGCAAGGTGGTACTACCACCCATCCTTCGTACAAAGGATGAGATTTTTGCAGCAGATGAGTATGTCAGAGACTTGGATACTGCATTTGCACAGGTACGGACAGCCATAGAGAGGTCTCAAACCAAGAATAAAAAGGCAGCTGATAAGCATAGAAGGGATGTACAATTCAAACAAGGTGATTGGGTCTTGCTGAAATTTGAAAAGGCACGCCTTCGGAAGAGGCCAGGGAAAGAGAGAAAGTACCCTAAGCTTTCCAACAGGTACTATGGACCTTTTCAGATCTTGGAGAAGATCAATGATGTTGCATTTCGGCTTGTACTCCCAGATCATTGGAACATGCATAATGCTTTTCATGTGAGCCTATTGAGGCCTTATGTGGGACCGACATCGTTTGAGCCGGTTTTGGAAGACCCACCCGAGGTGGATGAGCTGGAAGAGATTCTTCCACCTGAACAGATTGTTTTTCACAAGGAACGAAAGCTTGCGGGAGGCAAACTTGTTCGTAGGTACCTTGTGAAGTTCAAGAATTATTCAGCTTTGGATGCGAAATGGATGGATTGAATTCTCGGGCGGTCCCAGTGATCAGATGGCCTTGAGCGAACTCTCGGGCGGTCCTAGTGACCAGATGGCCTAGAGCAATAGTCTGAGCGGTTTTACTCTGGAGCCAGGTAGTTCAGCACGGTTTTCGATGAAACCAGACAGGACAATCCATGAACGTGAGGATCATTACTTGTGCACAACATGTTGATGTATGTTTGAATTTCTTTGACTTTGTGTGCTGTTTTTGATGTGTGGACAATGCTTGGATTTATGGCATGTGATAGTCCATTGGGCTTCAGACTACCTAGCCAGTACGTGAATGATGCATACTTGTTTGTTGACTAGCTTGTGTCTAGTTTTTGCAGAAGGTAAGTATGCATTTATTATACCTACCACGTGTGACAAGCCATGAAGATGTACCATCAAGAACAAGAACATCGGTCAAAGAAAAGGCATAGAGATGTTGCCAGATGAGTAGAAGGCACCACATATATGAGGAAAGACCAGATGCACAAGATCACTAGATGGGGCTAGTACCAGGAACATATGGATATACGAGGAACGCATAGATATACCAGGAACATATGGATATACTTGGAACATATGAATGTACTTGGAAAAATATGGATATGCTTGGAACATTTGTATCCCACAGTTGAGGACAACTATGATATAAGAGGGAGAGAATGTAACTATTTGGCCCTCCTAGCTCTATTTCACATGATGAAACCCATGCTCGGAAACCAGACAGGTGGAAGAAGCCATGGGGATAGAGTCCATAAGGTTTGATTAACAAAAAGCACCATTCTTGGTCAAAAAGCAAGAAAAAGCAAAAAGTCAAACATGGTTGAATGCGAGCCAAGGGCACCATTGGAAAGAGGAGACTGAGCCGAACCAAAAAGCTAAAAGCCGCTTTTTCAAAAAGCAACTCCAGGGCCAAAAAGCAAGGCCTTGAAGCTAGAAAAGCAAAACAAGAACTTTTGACTAAAGTTGAGTAATATTTTACTGTTAAAAAGACCAAAAGCAAAGTAAAAGGCACAAACAAAGCAAAAGCATCACTTTTTTGGCAAAAAGCAAGGCCTCCCCAAGTATAAAAGAAGCATGAGCCTCTCTTGAGCATCAAGTTGAAGAAGAACCTCTTCATCGTGTTGCCATCTTCGTTGAAGCGTGGAAATCGTCTTCTCCATCATCATCTACTTGATCATGAACCAAATCATGAGATTTTTCATGGCTGCCCTGTTGATTCAGAGTGCCTCCATCAATTGTTGTGCCACGTCATCACCTACCCGTACGACTGCATGGATCCGTACGAAATTGTACGGACTGAAAATTTCAAAAACCCTAAAACTGTTCCAAAACCCTAAGAACTGCTTTTTGGAGGTTTTTATCACTCGAAAACCATTAAAACAGGTTTTATATCAGTTTTCTTACCAAAAAGAGCTTTTCCATGGTTTTCTTTATCAACAAGGTTGTAGGAGTTGTGAAGATTACTTAGGGATGAGCGAGTTATTCTTAGATTTTTAGACATGGACTTGGACTTGGAACTTGGACTTGGACTTGGAACTTGGATTTGGACTTGGAGTTGGAGTTGGAGTTGGATTTGGATTCATTGGACTTGGATTTTTTGGATTTGGATATTGGATTTGGTATTAGCCGGGAGAGAGATACTTGTGGGCCATCCTTGTGGTGTGCTCGGCATCAGAGATCACGTGCCTAGACATCGACATTGACTTGGATATCCTACATTAGCATATCTCTTTGTTTTGTATTCATTGATTGTATTGATCCTGGCGAGCGTGCCCATGGATTGTTGCTGAATAAATTTCTAAAAGGAGGTGGGGCGTGTTCCCCGCTCAGTGTGGTGTATACAGAAGCAAGAAAGAATGGCAAATGGGCAGCATACAGAGGAGGACAAGCAATCATTAAAGAATTCCGTACCCCACCCCCCTCAAGAGCAAATCCATCCATGGATGAAATATAGCTATTTTTATTTTGAAATTCAATTTCGAACTAGATGCAATAGAACCCATTGTAATTTAAACTCTTAAGAGTCTTAAGAGTTCATTTTGAGTTATTTTTTTTCAGTTTTATGCCTCTTTGGCATCGATACCCAGAGTGGAATGTAAATGGATGTACCTGATCTGTCCCATAGGTTGGATTCGGCCTCCCGTGGACGTTAATATAACTTTCTTTCTTTCTTTCTCTCTCTCTCTCTCTCCTCTCTCTCTATATATTTATCTCTTGGACACGTGGTTGAGTCTTTCACTGCATGCCCCGCTGGGCTACAGGAAGTATGTGTGTGTGTGTGTGAACCACCTCTTAGAGGAGTATCAAATAATATCTAGATATTTGTGTGTGATGTGACATAAGCTGTGATGTCGGGAGGAGAACCTCGGTACATGTAACTTGATCGAAAATTAATTAAGAAACTATCACGTCATTGATTCATGTTCAACTCTCTCTCTCTCTCTCTCTCTCTCTCTCTCTCTCTTTCTCTTTGGCATTGTATTCTCTCTCTAAACTCTCTCTTGTTTATCTCTGTTAATCAAATGCCATGATGTTCCAGTTCCAGCCCCCATAGCCTGGCTACTTGCAACCCTAGCTCAACACTAAACCTTTCAGTTGATTTGGACACCGTTGCTTCATAGCTTGATCATACATCCTTTAGTGTGTCTGTCTTTTCTCTTGGATGTAGAATATTAGTGCCAAGTGGCAGCATGTGTTAATCCCAGAATGGGTTAACACACCATTTCCGGCGTGGCAGGTTTTCGTTGCTTCATAGCTTGATCATACATCCTTTAGTGTGTCCGTCTTTTCTCTTCGATGTAGAATCTTAGTGGAATCATGTGTTAATCTCTAAATGGGTTAACACACCATTTCTTACTTGGCAGCTTTGTAGTTGTGGGGCTTGGTTGGATTGCCGTGTACTTTGTGTCATCAAGGCCTTCAACAGGGGGTCCTTACTAGTTAAATGTCGGTAGCTGAGCTTTATATGTTGGGACGGGAGCATACACTAATTTTTTTGAACATATGTATCCCTCCACTGATTTATATGTTGGGACGGGAGCATCCACTTTTTTTTTTTGGGAATGGGGAAAATGCGTCCCATATTGGTGGGTCACATGGGGCCCAACATGAGTGCTTTAGAAAATAAAGTCCTAGTTTGTTTAGAGAAAAGGGCTCGTTTTGAAGGGCCAGGATGCACAAATAAGGGGTTTTATGAACAACTCTTGAACACACATGATATATAAGATGCCGTGTGATGGTTTCCGTGATGCTCATGTCGCACATGACCGTTGATGTGTCTGCCATTATTGCCGAAAAGACTTGGGTTTGCGAAGAGCCAAAAATGGGTTTTGACGCAAAATACTTTACAATATCAAATAAATTGCGTAGTGAGATTTGCCCATAGCACCCTCTCAAAAGTATCATCAAATAACAAACTGTTGTATCATTAGGCCTTAGTGGCAACAGTTATTGATTGTAGTCTCACCAAGGTCAGAAGGCTATGCGTTCGTGTTCAGGCTTTTTCGATACTTCTCTTGTATCAGCCTTTGCGTGGTCATGTTCAGGATTTTTTGATACTCCTCTTGTATCAGCTAAACTCCCCACACAGGGAAATATATAAAACCTAGGCTTTTGGCATGCTGTGTATTTGAGGCAAAATGCTTTACAATGTCAAATGAATTGTTGTAGTGGGAGTTGCCCATAGCATCCTCTCAAAAGTATCATCAAATAACAAACTGTTGTATCATTAGGCCGTAGTGGCAACAATTTTTCTAGTCTCACCAAGGTCCACAAAGGCTATGCGTTCATGTTCAGGTTTTTTTGATACTTCTCTTGATGCCTTTGGGCAGTCATGTTCTGGCTTTTTTAATACTTCTCTTGTATCAGCTAAACTCTCCACCCAGTGAAATATATAAAACCTAAGCTTTTGGCATACTGTGTATTTGAGACGATTGCAAAAGGGGAATTATATTAAAACTTGTTAGGGTTTCAGCTTATAAAGTTTCTGGGGTAACCCTTATTGTCTATCAATGTGGGCTCTGTAAGGATCCTTTGAATCATACTGGTAATATGGTGTTCAGTTTGGTTTAATTCCAGGACCTTGCTGCTATGTTGGAGAAAAATCATGGAGTTCAGAAACTTCAGCTAAACAGTACAAATATTGGTGACGAGGTGTGCAGTGTCCAGAAATATGATAGCATTGTTTTGAGAAATTATGTCCTATAGGGTGCAATCATATGTCGTGTACGTGATGTTGTGAGCTACATCTTCTGCAGGGGGCTAAGGCGCTTGCAGAGATGCTTAAAAAGAACTCACAAATCTCTATAATCGAACTCAACAATAACTCGATTGAGTACCCTGTGAGTCAGCATTTCTGGACCTAATTCATAGTTTGTTTAATAACTGTGGGTTTAGCACTGTGTTAATGCATTTTAATGAAGTTTTGGTTGTGTATCATCTTGACAGGGCTTTGCAGCTTTGGCAGAAGCTTTGACTGTAAACAATACCCTCAGAGCTTTGCATTTGAAGTGAGTGTCCTATAAGGTTCAAAAGCCCCCTAGGTTTATTTAGTAGCTTAGTTGTGCGAAATGGTTTTTGACTTAACGGGCTTTGATGAACATGTGCCATGCAGTGGGAACTATGGGGGTCCCCTTGGAGCGTCAGCATTGGCCAAAGGTCTAGAACTGAACAAGTCTTTGAGGGTAAACTTATCCTGTGCAACCCTGAACTTAGGAATCCAGCGAAATTTGTTTCCTTGCAAGGATTGATGAACAGAGTTTTTTTAAAACATGTTGGCTGTCATGCAGGAGTTTCACCTGCACGGAAATGGCATAGGCAATGAGGGAGCTCGTACATTGATGTCAGGCTTGATTGCTCACAAAGGCAAGTGTCTAGCGTGATGTACAGGGGAAATAATAAGCACTGGGTTCTGCAGATATATCTTCTTGTTTGATAAGCTTCAAGTACTCTAGGTAGTGCACAATAAGAAAAAGACAAAAAAAGTCTCAAAATTTAAATCTTAATACCAGGGTTACTCTGTTTTGTAGCCCAAGCTTTTTATTCAAGAATTTGTTCAACTAAAGCTTCATGCATGCTGGCATTATAAAACACCATCTGAGTGGCTGCAGCGGATTAATAGAGAGTTTTCAAGAAGTGGCAAGTACTTTTTTAATCCCTATTTTTTATCAGAGAAATTATCTCTTACTCGACAAAGAAGCATCTGCACAATGCAGACTACAACCCTCAAAAGAGGAAGCAAGCTACAAAAATTCCTTCATAAGAGATCAAAAAACCAAAGAAGTTAAGAACAAAAGGAAAGGGGGGTTTCCTCTCTTTGGCTGGCTGCCACTCCGGAGGGAGGCTTCATTAGGGGGGGGAGAGGGAAAAGCCACATTGGGGGCCTGTACTGCCAAACAAATCTGGAGTCCCATCAAGTGAAGAAGGGTCCTGGGCTCCAAGCAGGTAGGAACGCAGCTCAGCGCTACTGTACTGATCTGAGTCACTGGTGAGGCATTCTCAACGTCCTTGGAGGGTGTGGATAAGGTGTATCCAAATGGAGCTCTTAGTCTTTGCAGGTGGGGTGACAGAACCATCTAGTCTTGCTGCATCAGGCATGTCAAATGTGCCAGGCTGCAATGCTGCTGATGAGCTCCCAATGGGCCTCTTGGGTCTAGTGAGGCACCGGGATGGAGGAGGCAGAGATAGCTGAGATCTGACAGTGCGTGAGCTGTACGGCAAGACCTGTGCCAAGCCGTCCTCCTCATAAAGAAAGGCAGTTTCCACCTCTGTGGACCAAGTGATCGATTCCCATATGATCTAGTGAAGTGTGCTAGGCTCAGAGGTGAACAGTTGAAGAGTCCTCCACTGGACTTGCTGTGCCTTTGGGCAATCCCAAAGGCAGTGACACTAAGATTCCTCGGGAGCTACACAAGGGCTGCAAGTAGCTGGACTGTCTGCAATGTCCAACCACATGCCCACGGCTAGGCTTGTGTGAGCAAGTAGTCAAAGGAAGAGGGTGATCTTCCAAGGCCGGAAGCCCTTTGGATGCCGATGCCAAAATTCCATGAGAAAATTGGGGTAGAGTTACTGGGCTTGCTAGTAGCCTTAGGCATTCCTTTTTTCCAATACTCAGCCAAGCTGGGCCGCCACATTTTGTTTCAGGGACCAATTGCTGTCATGTGCACAGTGTGTATCTACCGTGTGCTACACGCACACAAGACTAGCTAGGTTTGGGGAAGCTTGGAGCTAGGCAGGCTGATTGACGAGCTGAGTTAGGGATAGACTAACGGGCGGGCACCCAAGTATGGACGGGCGGGCGCCCAAGTGTGGACGCCCGATGACCGGCCAAGAGCCTATAAAAGGGTGGCCAAGGTTAGTCATTAGTCATATAGAGTCTTGCGTGATTTGTGAGAGCTCTATGGTCAGGCACCTGCTTCATGTAGAGCAGTCTCGAGGCCCGCGAGGGTAGCTTCGTGGCGGTATGGGACGTCACGAGGTAGAGATTGGTCGGTACGTCCATCTAGTTAGCTTAGCTCGTGGCTCGGTGGGGACAGCCAAGTCTGTGGGCTTGCCCACGGCTGTCATGGTTGGGAGGTGAGTCAGGCCTGCACCCCCTTCTTGTTTGTTTGTTTTGTTTGCAGGTTTCGAGTCTTGTATCAGGAGCGTTCTACGAGGGGGTATTGATAGTGGTATCAGAGCGTGCCTCGTGAACGAGCAAGTCGGTAGGTAGAGAAGATGAGGTCAAAGATAGGTATGTGTTCAAGAAGCTTGCTGTTTTGTTTATGCATACTGCTGGTTTTTCAGATTAGAATGTTGCTTTTTCATCGAAGAAACCCGTGATGATGGAGATGGTGGTCTAGGAAGGGTCGATTTGTTTAACAAGAAGAAGGTTAGATGTGTTTTGCAGTCGTATGAACTGTTGTGAGAGAAAAAAAAAGCAAAAAAGCCAGTCGGCTGTTGTTGTAAGAGAAAGAGAGAGAGAGCGAGAGAGAGGATCGCCGGCTGTTTTATGCATAGTCGGGTGCTACTGGCCGGGGCTTGCACTCGTGCTGTGGCGCAGGTGTACAGGCAGTGCAAGCACATGGGCTGTCGACGTGGACAGCGCAGGCAGGCAGGTAGGCAGGCGGCTCGGTTCTCTGGCTGGTCACAGGCAGTCGGGCGGCGACCTCAGGTTGCACGCAGCAATCGGGCAGCATCTTCAGGCCCACGCGGGTGACGTGTGCAGGAGGTCCACGCATGCCGTCGGCTGTACGACAGGCGGCGCTATTTTCAGGCGAGTGAAAAAAAGAAAAAAAACGTAAAAGCATTCTAGCGCCGAATTGAGCTTTTGTTTTTTTTAAGGGATTAAACCTTATTAAAGAGTTTAAAGTCCCACTTATTGCTTAAAGGTTTTTTTTAAAAAAGAAAATATTATATATATATATATATATATTTGAAAAAAAAAACACAAAAGCAAAAGCTCATGTTTGCTTTTGGGGAAGCTTATATTAACCCCTTAAGCGGGCTTCTTGCCACACATCTCTCAAGTTTTCAAGCTCTCAATTTCTCAAGTTCTCTAGCACTTTTCTTTCTTGTGCAAGATCGAATTTTCTCTCCCCTTGTCCTCTTCAAGATGTCGACCCAAGAATCCGAGTTGGAGTCCCTTATCGAACGCGAAGGCCTGCCGGCTACGCAAGACACCGATGCTAATCTTTTCGACGATTATGTGTCGAAATCAGATTTCCAAGAGTTTAAAGTTGCTCTCGAAGCTTCTTCTTCGGAACGTCAGGCACAAATTGCTGCGCAGATGCAGGCTTTGCAGAACTCCATCTCTCTTTTGACCACTACTCTATCTACTCTTTCGGGTATGGATACCTTGGCCTCTGCTTTAGGCCCCCACATTACTCCGGAACAGTTCGGGAGCGAGCACAAGCAGCGTACCAAGGAGATAGTGGACACTTGGCTACATAAGTGGCAAGTCCTTTTTCAGTTCCATCCATATGACGATCGAAAAAAGATCCAGTTAGCAGCAAGATTCCTCTCAGGCAAAGCTTTGCTTTGGTGGAAGGAACTCAATCCTAAGCCAACGACTTAGGCACAATTCGAAGATGTCTTCAAGAAAGAATTTCTCAAGAAAGAGGATGATTATGATGTTGTTGCCCGGTTTACAGCTTTGACCATGACCTCGCAGCATCCCACTTATGAGGTCTACCTCCAGAAATTTAGAGACTTGCAGATGAAAGCTACGAAGATGGATCCCACAACTCTTTTGGGGTTCTTTGTAGCTGGTTTACCCGACTCATACCGTTTACAGGTTAAAAATAACAAATGCAAAACTTTGGATGAGGCCATTAATTCAGCTCGTATCTATGATGATACAATGGTCTCTTCCAAGTCTAAACCCGTTACCGAGCAGGGGAACAAGCACAAAAGAAAGTTCTCCGCACCAATGGCTAACACGACTGAAGGAAAGTCTTCGTACTACCAACCAAGTTCGACACCAGAGCGAAGAAGAAACGTCTCCTTAGAGCTTTGAAGCTCAAGAAGGAGGGACGTTGTTTCATTTGCGAAGAAAAAGGACACATGCGTAACGAGTGCCCAAAGCAAAAGGGTGCAAAGACCAACGCAGGACCGAAGCCAAAGGCAGCTAACTAGTTGTCTTTGACAGGTACGTCAGTTACTGTACTTTCTCGCCCTAGTACATGTTCTGATTGTTTGTTCAACTCTAAAGTTTTTGGCTTGCATGATCTTTTCCGAGTTTGTGGAGAAGTGAATGGCCATAGAATCCACATTCTTCTAGACCTTGGCAGCTCACACAACTTTGTTAACTACAAACTTGTGCAAAAATTGGATCTTGATACGACACCCAGCGATCATACCTATGAGGTATGCCTACCTGCGGGTCGGCAAGTATGGGATCGAAAGGTGGAGATGCTACCAATCCGGATTCAGGACTACAAAGATACTCTGGAATGCTATATTATGCACCTAGAACATGTAGACTTGTTATTAGGGATTGAATGGTTTAAGACTCTTCAAGTCCAGATAGATTGGTCTAGTCATATTTTTTCTTTTCAACATAGGAACACCGAGTATAGTATCTTAGGTTATTGTATCCATCCCTCTCAGGGACCTCTTGTAAATACAGTTGATTTTGGAAATATAATGGATTCTTCTTTGTATACCGCTTTCCATTGTGTATTGATTCCACTTTCTTCATTTCTCATACCTTCCATGAATGTCAATGAATTAAGTGTATTTGAAAGCAAAGATTACGGAAGATACTTGATTCGTTTCAAGATGTATTTCCTAAGAAACTGCCATGGGGCTTATCACCTGAAAGGGCAGTAGATTATCGTATTGACCTGATCCTTGGTGCTCATCCTGTTAGTATTCCACCTTACAGGATGAGCCAAGCTGAGGAAGATGAGTTGGCTAAACAACTCGAAGATTATCTGAGGATGGACCAGATCCGTCCAAGTAAATCACCTTGGGGTGCACCTGTGTTGCTTAGAAGAAAGAAGGACAACACCTGGAGATTGTGTATAGATTACAAGAGATTGAATAAGCGGACAATTAAGAACCGTTATCCTCTTCCTAGATCAGATGACCTGATTGATCGGTTAGCTGGAGCGAAATATTTCACGAAGATAGATGTACGTACTTGCTATCACCAGATACGTATTCATGAAAGGCATGTCGAAAGAACCGCCTTTCGGACTAGGTACGGCCATTACGAGTTTCTCGTATTACCTTTTGGGTTAACCAATGCTCCAGTCACTTTCCAGCAAATGATGAATGATCTTTTTCGTGAACATTTAGGGAAATTTGTGGTTGTGTTCCTGGATGATATTTTGATATATAGTCGTACTCTTGAGGATCATGTTAGACACCTCACGATTGTCTTATCTATTTTAAGACAGAATAGACTATATACTAAATTAAGTAAATGTGAGTTTTTCATGGCAGACATCATTTACTTGGGACACAAGATCACTAGAGATGGTTTGAGCATTGACTATGACCGAGTTCAGAAGCTTCGTTCTTTTCTCGGTTTTGTTGTTTTTCTTCGGAAATCTGTGTGGGAATACTCTCAGCTCACACTACCGATGACCGACTTGTTGAAAGGTCGTGGACATAAGTCAAATAAGCCTATCACTTGGAATAACGATCTGGATATGGCCTTCGGACTTTTGAAAGATAAAGTCAAGGAAGCACCTATCTTAGCATTATTCAATCCTAGTCGGTCTTATGTTCTTGAAACCGATGCCAGTGACTATGCTATCGGGGCTGCTTTATTTCAAGATGGTAGACCTGTTGCTTTTGAAAGTAAAAAGCTAGATGACACTCAATCTCGTTGGCCAACCCTTGAGAAGGAGCTTTATGCTGTGATTCACGCTCTCAAGGTTTGGAGACATTATTTATATGGCTCCAAGTTTGTGGTATTGACTGATCATCAGTCAATCAAGTATGTGTGTGATGCGGATGATTTGAGAGGAAGGAAAGCTCGTTGGACAGAGTTAATGCAAGATTTTGATTTTGAGATTCGTTATCGAAAAGGGTCCATGAATAGTGTTGGAGATGCGCTTAGTTAAATTAGAGAGGTGAATACTTTGTCGTTCACCGAGATTTCTATTGACTTATTTCAGTCATTGAGAGGGCTTTGCAGGACTGATAGTTATTTTGGCCCATTTTGGCAGAAGATCCAAGATGGGAGCTCATTGATTGACCAAGACTCGATGACTGAACAGCCTACCATTCAGGCTGCAGGAGGCCAGTGGATGATTCGGAATGGTTTACTATTCCGTAATGACAAAATTTGTGTACGACAGATCCCGGACATTAGGTCCAAGATTCTTAAGGAGTGTCACGACGCCCCTTCTGCTGGACACCCTGGGGTACACAGGACACTATCGTTAGTGAAACACACTTTTTATTGGCCAAAGATGAAAGGGTATGTAGAAGATTATGTTCTCAAGTGTCAAGTTTGTCAAGCAAATAAAGTTGAACGCTTTAGACAGGCTGGGTTGTTGCATCCTTTGCAAATCCTAGGTAATAAATGGGAAAGTATTTCCATGGATTTTATTACTGGATTGCCAAGAACATATCAAGGCCACGATTCTATTTGGGTTGTGATAGATCGCTTGACAAAAATGGCTAAGTTTTTACCGACCCGGAAGACTATTATAGCTACGCAATTAGCACGGCAGTTTATCGAGCAATTGTTTAGACTGTACGGGTTACCGCAGGACATAGTCAATGATAGGGACTCTAAGTTTACGAGTGATTTTTGGAAACTTGTTTTTGAGAAGTTGGAAACAACTTTGAATTTGAGTTCCTCATATCATCCTCAATCTGATGGCCAGACTGAAAGAGTGAATCAGATTTTGGAGGATATGCTTCGAGCATATGTATCCAAAAGACAGAGTTCATGGGAGGATTATTTTCCTATGTTAGAATTTGCATATAATAGTACTTAGCATACGAGTACAGGTTTTAGTCCTTTCATGCTTATGTATGGGTTTCAACCTAGATCACATGTTACAGTAGGATTCTCAGGACTTTAGCATGATGCAGCACGTAATTTTTTGCAAGATATGCAAGAAATGTTACAAGTTGCGAAGGAATCTATTAGAAGTGCTCAAGACCGAGATAGATTTTATTCTAATAGACATCGTTCACCCAGAGAGTTCTCTGAAGGAACGATGGTGTATTTGCGAGTTCCGAAAGATTCCGAGACTTTACGGACAGGTCGATCTCCGAAATTATCCCTTAGATACTGTGGACCATTTCGTATTACACGGACGAATTGGTTCAGTTGCATATGAATTGGATTTGCCTTCTCGTGAAAGTTCATCCTGTATTTCATGTCAGTAGACTTAAGGAAGTACTAGGTGGAACAGACCAGTTAGTTACTCCTCAAGAAATCATAGATGTCGAGGACATGACATTTGTTCCACACGAACCTGAAAAGATTCTTGGATTTCGTGAAAGAAGATTGCGTAATACGCTTATCACGGAATACAAGATTAAGTGGAAGGATCGTGTTGAGGAGGACGCTACATGGGAGACATTGACTACTCTTCAGAGAGATTACCCTGGCTTTTTAGTGAGCTCAGGAGTGAGCTCTTAGAGGAAGGGGAGTATGTCATGTGCACAGTGTGTATCTACCGTGTGCTACACACACATAAGACTAGCTTCGAGGTTTGGGGAAGCTTGGAGCTAGGCAAGCTGATTGACGAGCTGAGTAAGGGATAGACTAACGGGCGGGCACCCAAGTATGGACGGGTAGGCGCCCAAAAGTGGACGCCCGATGACCGGCCAAGAGCCTATAAAAGGGTGGCCAAGGTTAGTCATTAGTCATATAGAGTCTCGCGTGATTTGTGAGAGCTCTATGGTCAGGAGCCTGGATCTAGTGCAGACATGCACTTGCATCATGCAGCCGAGGCCAGCAGCAGTCTCGAGGCCCACGAGGGTAGCTTCGTGGCGGTATGGGACGTCACGAGGTCTGTGGGCTTGCCCACGATTGTCATGGTTGGGAGGTGAGTCAGGCCTGCACCCCCTTCTTGTTTGTTTGTTTTGTTTGCAGGTTTCGAGTCTCGTACCAGGAGCGTTCTACGAGGAGATCCGATGGGGTATTGACAATTGCACTCCTGCTATCGCTGCCCAAGCAGTGTGACAATTGCACTCCTGCTATCGCTGTCCTCACTGCTTGGGCAGTTCTCCCCCAAAGCCACTGATGCGTGGAAGGGTTGTCTACAACCTTAAGAAGAGACAGGTTGATGTGCCATCTATGGTCATGGAAGCCAACTATTCTCACCTGCTGGTGGCAGGCTGGATAGTTCACCTCCGAGAGTGCCAAATTCGGTTTCCGCAAACTACAAAATTGAAGGTGTGGGGGTCCTCCTGGATGCCAAAATTGGAAGGGGACGTTGAACTGGGAGAAAGAGGCAACCCAAGTTGGATCGGAGGATGAGGCTATGGGAATGCGCCAATCTGGAGGGATGGCCAAGTTGACTCACCACCCCGAAGGCATCCTAACCTCTCTTGCTGCATGTTGGGAGGCTACTCTTGGAAGTGCAGCTAGGATTCTGCCTTTTAGCGGGCCCGAGCTGCAACACTCCTAGGCGAGGTGGGAGCCCGCTCAGTTGCAAAATTCCGGCCATGTGGGCGGCCGAATCAAACTCAACCCGAATGTAGTCATTGCTGAGGAGCTCGCTGGCGAATGCCTGGCCTTGGTTACCGGTAAGTGCAGCTTGCAAGAGATCCTAAATCTGTCCTTGGGCAGGTCTGCTACCAACGAAACCACAAATGAGGGGGTCGAGACAGGTAGTGAAGCAAAGAAGGAAGGGGGTGCGGGTTGGAGGAGTAGTAGGCACTTGAGGGGGCAGGGTAGGCAGAAGAAGCACGGGCAGCACTTTGAAGGGGTGCATGCAGAGGAAAAGTGGGGGAGGGCGGAGGTGGGGGAGCTCTAACTTCTGGTGGTGACTCTCCTGACCTGTTTTGGCAGGTGCTCAGGTAGAGGCAACGTCATGTGGTGCAAGAGATTCTCATTCTGAGCAGTGACAGCGTTGCTTATGTCATAACACACACAAATATTTAGATATTATTTATACCTCCTCTAAGAGCTGGTTCACACACACACACACACACACACACACACACACACACATAAGTGGGTGTTTACTCCTTTGCTAGAGGATCTTCACACACCACACATATTCAGGCTTAATAACCATTCATACACAGGACCAAGCTTAATAGCCTTACGTAGAAACATACTACCACACTTATATCAATATGAGTGGGTACACACATAGGTAAGACCTTGATTCCCAACAGGAGTCACGTTGTAGCAAGGCTTTTCCTCAAAGAAAAGCTTTATCGGGTGGAAAAAGATAAAAAGATTAATGTTGCTACTCATATTAGCAACTTTTTTTTTTCTATTAGTTAATGAGAAAAGAGCCAAACTGGCTAAGTACAAATCCGTCCCCAAAGGGGAAATGCTAGTCAAGATGAACAAAGGGGAGGATGCACTTCTCCTCCGGCTGGCCGCTCTAGGAGGAGAAGGCTATCTCATACAATGGGGGGAGGGGGAAATAACCAAACAGGTGGTGTGTAATGCCAAGTGGGCTTGCCACCACTATTTGTAAGAAAGGGACTATGCCGCTAGATCCTGAGGAAGGCCTCCCGATGCTTCCTCATGTGGTCTGAGCCGCCTTGAAGCTGTCCCCACTGACCACGGAGGGTAACCATGTTATCGAACCAGATGCTCTGGATAGACTCTGCTAGCGGGGTGGGTGCATCAAGCTCTCCATATATGCTATTAGCACAATGGAAATACAAAGGTGAGAGACTTGAAGGGCTAGTCCCCCACCTTCTTTCTTATATGGTATGCTGATCGTGGCCTCAATGGCCCAAGCAATAGTGCCCCATGTAACAATACGGGTGGGATTCCGATCCATAGTGAAAATGAGTAGGATCCTCTGCCAGACTTGCTGGGCCTTTGGGTGCTAGCTACTAAGCTCCTATGTGCCAACTGCCACATGAAAAGAGTGATCTTCTGCGGCCAAAAGCTGTCCCATAGCCGCTTCCAGAAATATGCGAGAAAAGGCGGCGGGAGGCCATGGGACTGCCCCCTCTTTGTCCTCTGGATCCTGCCATGTCCGCTCTCTTGGGTCCCACTGGAGATTCGTGATAGGCTGGTCCTTGCACATCGGTGGAGAGTCGATGTGCCGCTCATGTGTGAAAACCAATCACCCTCACCCTTTGCAAGGTGCATCCCCTGAGGTCCTCTAAGGGGGTCTTTGATCTCTCCAGTCTGCCATGAAGCCCGCCATGAAGCCCAATAGAGAAGGTGAGTAGAGCGGAGTACTCGTCCATGCCATGAACTGCCAATGGTATACCATGCCTGGTGAACACTCCTAGCCACTGTGGGGGAGAAGGATCTCGTATCAGGGCCAGCCACTCCAGAGGGAAGAGTTGATGTCGAGATTAAGTCGGTCTCTGCCTTGGATCCCAATAAGGCCTCTCTCTTGAGCCTCTGGGGGTAGCTGCCTGAATGCAAGCCAATCTCCAAGTGACCTAGTGGGGATTGTACTCAAGGCTCCTCATGATACGTGTGGGCGAGCCCCGAGCATGTGACCTCTAGGCAAACAGACCAAAGGATTCTAGATCAGAGGCTACTAGAGCCGCTCCTCGGAGGCTTCTTGAGCTGATTGCTGCAGGGCCGGCCTGAGATGATCCCAAGCACTCAAGAGACTGGTTGCAAATCTGTCCTCAAATGCTGTGCTAAAGCCATGTGCCCGCATCTCTGTGTGAAGATCCATCTCGTGCTCTTGAGGCCAAGGGCCTCCCAGGGTCAGAGTGCGGGCAGAGATTCATATTAGCAACATTAGAAGCCTTTTTTTTCCGAGAAAAGATCCTTTCATTAGTTATATAAAAACGCCCGTAGGGCTACAAAAGATCCTCTCCTGCTCATAAGAAAACAGAGCAGAGAACAAAGCAAGGCAACCAGGGAGACTCTCCCTAGGTGCTGAAAAGTACAAGTATCAGTACAAAGAACTGAGGGGCTATATCATACAATAGGAGGGGGGAAAAGCCAAACAGGTGGCCTGTAGTGCCAACGGGCGGACCCCGCGTGTAGGGTATAGAAGGGGCCGCTATGCCAAGTGGTGTGAAAGGCCTGGCGCCGCAAGATCGCCTCAGCCCCCGAATAATAAGCTTCCCCAATAAGGCTCTACTCTGATCAACTGGATCTATAATGCCCAAGCCTCCCTGGGCCAACGGAAGTGTAATAACTGCCTAAGCAACCTTTGCCCGGGCTGGCTAACCATCCTGCCCAGACCAAAGAAAGTTCCTGATCAGCCTCTGTACACCTGGCTGATACAAGAGCTCGAGAAGATCCAGCAAGACGTAATGTACCACATGGTCGCTAAAAGCACCTGATTTGCCACCACCACCCTCCCAGCCAAGGATAGCCGAGCTGTACTCCAATACAAAAGCTTCTTCCGAATGCTCAGAAGAAGCGGGGCAATCTGCTGCTCAGGTGACAAATCTAGTCCAATCTGGCATCCCAAATATCGCACTGCTGTGCCAAGAGGAATCCATCTAAAACCCGGGTCTTGGCTCCATGCCGGAGTGGGAGCGCTACTGATCCAAAAAGCCACTGTCTTGCGTCAATTGATCAATGCTCCCGAAGCTGCACTAAAAACCTGGAGCGACTGCTCTGCCCGCTGAAGATTGGCCTCCTGGCCATGCAAAAATAAACCCGTGTCATCAGCAAACTCAGCGTCGAGCAGGTCCTCCCCCCGGACTGGGAGCTGGAGTCCTCTCAAACCAACCTCCTCTGCCGTCAGATACATGCTCATAGCCTCAGTAAAGAAGAGAAAAAGAAACGGGGCGAGAGGACACCCCTGACGGACTGATCTGGTCAACTCAAAACTCGGCCCCCGTCCTCCTGCAATCAGCACCTGGCTACGAGCTGTGGAATATAGAGCCGCCACCCCTCGAATCCAACCTGGCTCAAAGCCCAGGCGAAGCATAGTGCCCTCTAAGAAACCCCAATCGACTCTATCGTATGCCTTCTCAAAATCGAGAAGCATCACGACCAAGTCCTCACCAAGAAATCTAGCTCGGGCCGTCGCCTCCCAGAAGGTGAAAATGTTGTCAAGGATACTGCGCTCCTTGACGAAACCTGTCTGGGTAGCATGAATCAACTCCCCCAGGAAGGGCTGGATCCTCAAACTCAAGGCCTTTGCTAAGACCTTGTAGACAGTATTGAGGATCGTAATAGGTCTCCAATGCCGAATATCATCTGATACTCCCTCTCCCTTGGGGATAAGAAAGATCAAGCCCTCTGAAAAGCTCTGTGGCATCACCCCAGTGTCCAAAACATAATGAAAGCCCCTGCAGAGGCGTGGCCCCAAAAGGTCCCAATAACGCATAAAAAAGGTAGGCGTCAATCCGTCCTCCCCCGGGCAACTATGGCGCAGAAGGACCCTCAAGGCCTCAGCAAGCTCAACCTCTGAGAGAGGCAGCAACATTAGAAGCCTTATCGACCAACTTACTAGAGATGGGGGCTGGGGTCACTATTGATGAGGAAAGACAGTATGCCACCTTCCCATGAGTCGGTCATTGCAAATCAACCCAACTTTCTTATTTCAATGGCATCCTCCTTGATCTTGGAAGAAACAAGGATACGGGCCATCACATCTTCATCAACAACTCCTCTACCGGGAGTAGGGGAGCATGCTTTCATGACGGAGAAAAAGAAGCAAAAATCTCCTAGATCTTGCTATTACTGCAAGAAGAAGGGGCACATAATTAAAAACTGTTTCAAAAAGAAAAAAGACAGATGGGAAAACTCGAGGAGAAAAATAAGAAAAGGCAAGGACAAAGTGGAGTCTTTTGTGTAGGCAAAGTACACAGACAACTATGGTTTTAAACATTTGTTGTTGTATCTTTTATAGCTAGTGGGTAACTTGTTTTTCCTTAGTGGATTGGCAACTCTCTGGTCCTCACACCATGTGGAGATCAAGGGAGGGTGTTGAGAATAATATTGATCTCCATCATGTGTTGTATGGAGAACCTTAGTGGAAATGGTTTCAACCTTAGGGAGGTATGGATCAAGGATTAGCTAACCATGGTCTATGCACATAACCTAGGGTTGGTTTGTATGGATGAGGTGATAAGAGAGCTTGTGGTGGAGCTTGGTGGAGCATTATCTAGGCGTCCCCTTCTCCTCTTCCTATATAACAACCATCTAGCTCTTTGTGCATTACACACATTGTATTAAAGAGCCATTGGGCTGGTTATACCTCTTGTGGTAATACATGCATAGTGATCCTTTGTGTGGAAGATGAGCTCTTGCATTGCTTATAGTGAGTGTTGTTTATGATTCTCAAGCTTATGTTAATTTTGGTGATTAAGTAGCACATGAAGGTCCAGCCAACTATGCTTGAGACCAGCTTCCATTATGCTTGGTCTCATTAGGTGGTTAATCAAGTTCAGTACTTGTTGTTGGTAATAAGATTGGTTCCATCACTCTTGAGCTTTGTGCTTTCCTTTGTGATTAAGTTTGGATTACTTTAAGCTTTGTGCCAAGCTACCAAACTCCAATAGTCATCATTCCCTTGGAGTCAAAGGCTATCATAAGGGTCTATGTGTATGGTCAAGAGGCATGTAAGAACTTTCCCTTGGCTCCCACTTTTCTTCAAGGTCAAGATCCCCTTCTATGTAAAGGGACTTCTACAAAGTTTGTATTCATGCTTGTTATTCATCATGTAATCAAACAAAGCTTGTATTCATGCTTGTTATTCATTAGCAATCTAGATCTCTTTTTGTGTGCTACTTCTCGCGTGCTCATTTTCATTGCCTACCCTAGTTTCAAAGAATTACCACTATGTATTAATCTTGGTCTCATGTGCCATATTGCTCCCCTGTAGATGTTAACACAGCTCTCTCTCTCTCTCGCCCCTGCTCGCCGCTCCCCCCTGCTCGTCAACCCGCCCTCTCTCCCTTTGTTCGCTTCCGCCGCCCCTCTCTCTTCGTCCCTCAAGGTTCGCTGCGCTGGCTGCCATTGCTGTTCGCTGTGCTCTGTTCGCCGCCCCCTGCGTTCGCCGCGCTCTGTTCGCCGCCCACTGCGTTCGCTGTTTGCTATTCGTTGCGCTGGCTGCTGTTGCTGTTCGCTGCGCTCTGTTCGCCGCCCCCTGCGTTCACTGTTTACTGTTCGCTGTGCTGGCTGCACCCCTTTCCCCACCCACCCTTGCTTGCTCAGGCCCCCAAGGCAGCAACATAACTCTCTCTCTCTCTCTCTCTCTCTCTCCTCCCTGCCTGTGGGAAGGACTGCAGAGTGATCTGGAGGAATGGCCCCGAGTCTCCAAGAGAAACTCGAGGCCCTCGAGACGGCAATAAAGGCACTAATCAAGGAGAACAAGAAGACATCCGATTCCAACCTCAATGAGGTGGAGAACAAACTGGAGAATCACCATATATGCCGCTGTACGAGGACATCATGAGATTTGCAAGCTTGGGAGATGTACTACTAAGGGGGACTTTAATGCACGTACAGGCCGAGAACAATCAGCTCTCTATGCTACGGATGAGCCCATGTACCACGAGCTAGCAGCGGATGAGATAGGGATGCAGAGATCTGCCCAGGACACAGGAGAGGTGACAGAATATGGGAGACACTTCCTAGCTTTGGGGAGTGCAGGTGACAGAATATGGCCTATCCTGTTGGCCAGGTTCAGATGCTTTCACATGCTGGAACAAAAAGGGAGGAGCTAGTACAATGGATTACCTGATGGGCTCACCTACCTTGATACATGATATACAGGATCTCTCCATTTCGGGCAGACCCCTTGGGATAGCAGCAGACCATGCATATTTGACATTTTCTGCGACTTGTGGATATGTTAGAGGCACACCACCCTCTAGTCATACCAGATACCCAAGATATCACTTTACTCGGGAGACCTCTAGGGCATATGGCAGTGCAGTATATGATGGTTTGTTCGCTCTTGACTTGAGCAATCCACTTGATGAGCTTACGAAAGAGTTGGCAGATGTATTACATGGTTCAGCAGCATATGCTTTCCTGTATACCCCCCCTCTTTCTGCCCCTCCTTGCCATACGGCCCCACAGAATGGTTGGTACGATGATGAATGTCGCGAGACTCGTGACCGCCTACAGCGGGAGATCACCCTTGGCATCCACACACATAGACAGGCTAGAACGCTCTTCAAACGCCTTGTGCGGAAGAAGAAGCGGGATTACTTGGCCAAGCTTGAGATGGAGATATACCAACTATTTTTGGGGCAGGACAGCAAGAGGGCGTGGAAGATGTTCCATAAGCGACAGCCACCCACACCTATCACAGCACCTGAGGCATGGCATGAATATGCAAGAACTTTATGTGCAGTACGAGGGCAGCCCCCCATCCCTCATGCGTCAGTGACTCGCCCGGAGCATAGTACTTTTGTCACCATTCGGATGGTTTTGGATGCTATTGACAGACTATGTAGTGGAAGAGCCCAAGACCAGGATGGTCTGGTAGCAGAACATTTTTCACATGCCAGAGATGTATTGGCACCACTGCTAGTACACATGTTTAATAGGGCCATTTGCAAAAGTTTCCCAGACAGTTGGTCGGCACATACTATTGTACCTCTATGTAAGGGTGCTGACCCCATGATTTTAGGGAACTACAAGACCATCATGATTGGCCATTGCTTGGCCAAGATATTCGGATCTATTTTGGATTGAGAGCTGAGTAGATGGGCTGAGACACATGGACTCAGAGCACCTGGGCAGGGAGGTTTCAGACGAGGTTTCACAACTTTGGATCACATATTTACCCTCAGGGCTCTCATTGAGGGATGAGCACGGGGGAAGAGGATATATTGTTGCTTTGTGGACTTCCGCAAAGCCTTTGACACGGTGCCACGTGCCAAACTCATGAGGAGATTGCATGACATTGGTATTCCCGAGGAGATGCAGTGGGGCATTTATGCATTATATGAGGCGGTGATAGGCAGAGTACGGGCTCCCGGAGGCATGTCGGATACAGTGACTAGCACCATTGGGGTGAAGCAGGGATGCCCACTGTCACCCACCCTTTTTGGACTTTACATTGATGAGATATCCGACTACATTGACAGGATGGGGGGGCAAGGTGCCATTCTGGCAGGGGTTTGGATACCCATACTGCTGTATGCCGATGACATTGTACTTATTGCAGACTCCCTTGAGGGTTTGCAACAGCATTTGGATGCTTTGCAGTCATTTTGCGCAGAGATAGGGACCTCACAGTGAGCCTTGGGAAGACTAAGATTATGGTCTTCAATACCGCACAAGCCTGGGTGACTAGATCCGACCATCAGTTCACTTTTAGAGGTGAATCAGTAGACCATATGTGTACCTAGGAGTCACATTCAGCGGACCACAGTTCTCTATGAGGCAGGCAGCAGAGGCTAGATTGGCACGTGGATATGCAGCCCTAGGGGCACTAGAGAGACAATGTGCCTACGTTCAGTTTCAGGAGCCGCGCACCAACCTCTGGTTGTTTGACACATTGGTCACACTGACATTCTTATATGGCTCACCCATATGGGGACCCAACCTCTACCACACGAGGAGGGAGCCGCTTGTCGACCAAGTTGGACCAGAGAGAGATTTGTATGATGGATGGCAGGTACTAGAGAAACCATTGGTGACTATGATCGCACGCATGATTCGGAGCAAACCATCGGTACCTCATGAGATTGTCAGAGCAGAGATAGGAGCCACACCAGTGGTTACCGAAGCCCTGTTCTAGTCAGTGACATTTTGTAGAGGATATGGGAGCTCCCCAGACAGAGATACCCACACCTAGCACTTATCTCTTCCAGGTAGTTAGCAGCAGATGGCGATACACGATGTTGGTACACCTAGATTTGTAACTGGCTGAGATTACATGACATGACGATTGATGCACTCCCTCCATTTGATTACAGCCTGGATTGCCCCTTCTTCGACCTTAGTCGCTCTGAGCAGAATAGGGTGATCAGGATGGACATCGTGAGGCTAGATGCATAAAGGACATGGTCCAGCCCCCCCCTACCACTAGGCACGAAGATGGCCCACTATCAGGACCATTTTCTACATCTCTCCCCAGATGGCTTTGTGACACGGTCTACATACATGGACACCCATCTCTCACATGGCATTTGCAGTGCCATTGGACAGATCCGCACTTCATCATATCAGCTGAGAGTAGAGACTGGGAGATACGAGGGGATGAAGCCAGAAGACCGCATTTGTCAGCTATGTCTCCAGGAAGTGGAGTTTGAGGAGCACTACATATGCCGATGTATTGTGTACTATGAGATACGAGGAAGATACTGGTGTCTCTTCCGAGAGGGTTTTGGACCATTACGACATGTGATGGAGTTTGAGGATCAGAGGTGTTTGGGGCTTTTCTTATTGGAGCTGAGACGCCATCGAGAGGCTCTCCTACGAGCCAGGACAACACACCAGGATCCACCCCGCCAGCGAGCCATGACAAATTTTTTCAGGGCGAGGACCACCCTGGCAGATACGACCAAGACCTCCACTACCCCCTCGGCGAGCTAGACGTCCCATAGACGTCCTTCAGGAGGAGTCACCCTTGACAGAGCCATAGCACTTTGTTGAGCGAGACGCCCCCGCTTACCAGGACGTCGTCCACGGCCGCTTCATCACCAGTGGGTTAGAGCCATCATCACCCGCCACAGGAGACGACAGCCCCGCCACTTTAGTTTCTCTATCTTACAGCACCCCATGAGAGAGATACTGAGATGAGCAGATTACACCAGTCTTATGCTAGTTGTAGATATTATACACTTTTGTTGTACCTCAGTAGGAGTATTTTCCTTTCATAGCTGTTTAGGACTGTTTTAGGACTTTTTTTAGTCCTTTTTGTCTTACTTTTGATGAAACACCATCAGTTGTGTACTATGTTTTGGTCTCACAGGCCACTTTGGCCTTTCGCAGACGTTAATATATCTTTCTTTCTTTCTTTCTTTCTTTCTCTCTCTCTCTCTCTCTCTCTCTCCCTCTCAAGAGGAAGATCCGCGCACTTCACGTGCGGGTGGTGGGATGGAAGGAGAAGCATAGCCTGTTGGAGGATGCCAAGGGCATTTGTGGGCATATGGGAGTGGCCGACACCTCTAGTATTGTCGGTGCATGGAGAGTAGGGAAAGACATTGCCGAGGAGTGGCCACTTATCCTCAAGTTCGCAGACCTAGAGACATGGCGAGGGTTTCTCTCCAAGAGGAGAGCCCTCAAGGGAGACAAAATCTACCTTGAGGATGATCTCACACCAGCCCAGGTAGCACATTTGTTGTCCGCCGAAGGTACATGGACATTCACCTCTCTCATGGAGCTAGATGTGCTATTGGCCAAATCCGCACGTCTTCACATCAGTTGAGGATAGAGACTGGTCGATATGGAGACGTCTCCCTTGCCTCTGAGGATTGGATTTGCCAGGTTTGTCAGCTAGAGCGAGAGACTGAATAGCACTACATATGTCGGTGCCCAGTGTACTACGCGATCCGGGGGTGCTTTCATTGCCTCGTCTGAGATGGATTTGGGCCATTGTCCAGAGTGATGGACTACTCAGACCAGCGTTGCCTTGGGCTTTTTCTCCTCGAGCTACGCAGACACTGAGACCACATCCTATGCTCCGGACAGGGGGGACATGTCCGAGACACAGGCCAGGGCACCCTTATTGACTTCTTTAGAGCAGCAGCGACCCCGTGCACCGTTGGCCACGCGTCGACTGGGCCCACACATCCACCTCGAGGAGTCACCCTGGACAGAGCTGGAGAGCTATGTAGAGCACAGTGTCCACGACCCGCTAGGCCGCAGCCCCATCCGAGACATTATGAGAGGATACAGGTGATATTCGCACGACCTCGGTGCTTCAGCCTGTCTATGCTTGATCAACCTATGCGAGACATTATGGGATGAGTCTATCTCAGCTGGTTCCCATAGCCTACCATTTTTCCAGTTCCACACTTTTATGAGATATGCCTTTTTTTGGCAGTTGTATCAGGCCACTAGTTCCTGTTTGGCCACATGTTATAGCTAGTTGTTTTTCAGTTTATGCTTTTCATTTTCTACTGGGGACATTTAGTTTCCTTGAGTTTTGGATGTATTGGTACTTTTGTTTCATAGGCCACTTTGGCCTCGTATAGACGTTAATATATCTTTCTTCTTTCTTTCTTTCTTTCTCTCTCATGTTTCATGTTCTTGGTATTCCATGATGAGATTTCCATGGACAGTTTCGAATCACTGCAGTGAGATAGTTTTGATTTGTTCTATTTTATTTTCCATTCCTTGCATGAGTAATTTACATTTAGGGATTTGTGTGTGTGTGGCTTTGTGTTGTGGCAAGAACATGAGCAGACATGTGGCATGCTTTGCACTGTCCTAATAGATGCAACTCTGAACCAGACGTTTCATTCAGCTTGTGCTTGATTTTTGGATTAGCAAGTGATTATTTTCTGGTTAATTTGTAAAACTTTTTCTATGGAATTTTTTGGCTTGCTTTTAGGAAAGGTGACCACTCTAGACATTGGCAACAATAATATCGGATCGAAAGGCGCTTTGCATGTGGCAAACTTCATAAAAAAAACAAAAAGTTTACAATGGTTAAATCTTTACATGAATGACATTGGTGACAAGGTACAGTGGCTGGTTACATACATGCATGCATTGCCAAACACACACTCATAATGCCTTTCTGCATGCATGCATTATCAGATGCACTCTCATTATGCCTTCATGCATGCAACTCACCCATGATGCCTTTGTATATGCAGGGAGCACAATGTATTGCTGATGCTTTGAAAAGGAACAATACGTTGACAACGTTAGACCTGGTTTGTGACTTGTTTATACACCTCAGTATCTAATAGCTTTTTAAAAAGTTTTTGCTGGATGAATGTGAGTTTTACTGTAACTACAATAAATGTGGGATGCTAGAAATGTTTGCTTCTCTCAATGAAGTGTTATTCATGCTGTGGTTTTTTGCTCAGGGAGGTAATAATATACGGTCTGAAGGGACAGGCTATATTGGTAATGCTTTGAAAGAAAATACGAGCATCACAACTGTAAGTGTGCTTTTTATGAAGGATTTGCACAATAGTTCCATGAAGGGTGACTTTCATATGATGCCCTGTGGAAATGCTATCACTCTCCATTAAGTTTGGTTTTTTTTGTTTGAAGCTGTGCATTGTTTGTTGCTCATAACTGTGTGTGCTGGTGTGTGCACACGCACATGCACTTGCGCATGTGTGTGCATGTGCGGTTGCCTTGCTGCTCCACAAGTGTACTGACACGAAGCTTTGCATCCGCCAATGGCTACTGCATGATCATCTTCTGGAATCTACATTCCCCATCCTCACTCCATGGAGTAGCCTCATCCTTGCTCCAATGTATTTTGATGGCTAGACCACTGTGCTAGCATAATCCTAGCCAAAAGACAAGGATGCCTACTCTTACTCCTCTGAATATCAACGGGTGGCCTCGTTACTTTGTACAATCATCTTTTGTACCCACTACATCTTTGTGGAAAGCTGTGGCGGGTCCATTCATTTGTTCCCATAAAGATCTCTGCAAATACTCCTGAATTGGACCATAGAGTCCCATTGCAATTCCAGATGGCCACTTGTAACTTTGACATAGTTTCATAGACCCCACACCTCTATTTGAAGCGGTAGTCTGTAATGATCAGCTTTCCATTACGGTAAACGGCACGCTCCCCTGCTCTGTGTGCCTTATGCACTTACATCATCCTGATCTTTCTTTGCCCCACTTACAACTGCGTGAGGTCATCACCAACGCAGATTTTGGTGTCGTATAATCCGGCTATCTTCCGCATCATGAAGCCCTGGCATTCTTGAGTCTAAACTTAGGAGACGGGTGTCTCTCCTTAGTTACGCCTTCCCTGCTATCCATGCACTTAAATTCAGAGCCCGGGTGTTACAGTGGAAGCTTATGGGAACCTTGTACATAATTGGTAGAGAACACTTCACAAACTGAAATAACGCAAGAGAGATGGAGTGCAAAGAAAGAGAGAACAGATGCCCTCTGCGGCTTTCTCATCTGGGGGGAGTTTGGGTGCAGGTGTGGCAGCTGTAGAAGTGGTAGCTTCTGCTGTCTGCCCTGGGTGAGGTATGTCCCTTATTTCTGAGATTTTGTGCTTTGGGAGAGTGGGTGGTCTTGGGATTTTTGTGATCTACTTCATTTTGCACTCTGTGCAAGCAAAACTGCATGGTCAAATGAAGTGGGCTGAAACATCTGTACATCCCAACGGATGTTTATATGAAACCCATACAGAAATGCCCCCTTCTTGTCGTCATCAGTTTTTTGTAACTATAAGGCAAGGTGAGTGACCCTAGTGGCAAATTCGATGATGGGTTTCACACTTTGACCCAAGCCTCTGAACTTATCGTCGAGTCTCAGAAGATAACTGGTTCCACTCATAAGTGGCCACACCGTCCTCGGTATGGGCTAGGGACTAGGCTTGCCACCACACAATGGCATCGCCAGGGAGGTGATTGTTAACCTATGTAGCCTTTTCCTCATCTGACCTCTTTACTGCACAAAAATATGCTTCAAATTGGTGAAGCCAAGAGTACGAAGTGGGGAGGGGTCAAGTTTACCATCATACTTACTGAAGGTGACCTTTTTGAGAAAAGGGTTCACGTGGCTTGGAGCTATTCTTTACTTGAGAGCCAAGAGGAAGGCCTCATGCTCTACATATTGTTTGTTGTTCGTCTTCTCTTCTCCGGGTCTCTTCTGCCTATTGTTGGTCCCGTGTCCTCTTCCGCAATTCGTTGTCTGCTCTTTGCGGCTGACACTCTTAGGATTAGTCTTGAGGGTTATGCCAAATTGCATGTGAAACTGATTCGATTTGAATCCATGCTCAAGCGGCAGTTGTGCCGTCTTATAGCAATCTGCTGCTCAGGAGTAAACATAGGAGGTTGGGATTGTGTTGTGTAGGAGCAGGTTGTGAGGGTGCAGGAGGACGTGGGTGGTGGTGGTGGTTGTGCAACGATTGGAGTGGCTGTCTGGGCAGCCAATGCCTTTGCCATGGCCTCTGCTATGAGACAATCGATCTCCTCCCATGTCATCACAATCAGTGATGGCGTTGAAGTAGAGACCAATTTTTCTAGAACAGAAGCAAACCATCCACTGTGTGGGAGCCCAACTTACAATTTGCCCTAGAGCAAAAATAAAATATCCACAAGAACCAAAAATCTGCAAGGTTATCAAGCTCAAAGCCCTGGTACTAATGTTACATGAGGATGCGAACTTTTACTTGATTAGTAGAACTTCACAAACTGAAATTATGCAAGAAAGATGGGGTACAACGAATGAGAGAAACAATACACATGATTGGGTCCCAATAACCCTCAGATGGGCCCTCTTTGTCTGGCGTATTTGCCATATGAATGTAAAGGACTGACTGTAGGGCTGTAAATTGCTGATGTGAACTGATCCTAAGGGCTTGCCGATGGTGAAGGAGAGGTACTGCCCCTGGATAAGCTGCGTTTCCACAAACGAGCTGTAGATGCTTGCGTTTTGCTCATAGGGCACATGTGAAACAGCAGGGTGACCTCTTCTTCTTTTCGTTAATGGTTGAAATGGTTGAATGCTGCAGCAGACAGGGTATTCACCATGTATGTATGCAAGGGTGCTGTTACATGCCTCTATGGGCTGATTATGCATGCGTATATAGGGGTATGGAGCAGGGTATTCACCATGTTGTATGCAAGGGTGCTGTTATATGCCTCCATGGGGTGATTATGTGTGCTTATATAGGGGTATGGAGCAGGGTATTCACCATGTATGTATGCAAGGGTGCTGGTATATGCCTCCATGGGCTGATTGTGCATGCTAATATAGGGGTATGGAGCAGCCTAGGGTTGGTCGTGGGGTGGCAACATAGTAGTCACATGTTTCATGAAATACGTTTCATAAAAGTCCCAAATGTTTCAAAAACGTTCCATATAGATATGCCTTAAAAAATGCACGATATGTTACGTATATGCATAAATAAACCTGACAACTATGGTTGAGTGTACAAAGCATACATTCTGTCATACAAACATGCATTGCCTGCTTTCAAACAGTGACAAGAGCGTAGATAAAAAGAAAGGCAAAGTTCAAACTTCAAACTTCAAACACATGCAAAATATATAGACAAACTGGCAACATGCTGTATAAGCGCTCTCAAAATAGCACCAAGTCCAATAGACTGAAATGCAAACTGGCAACATGCTGTATAAGTGCTCTCAAAATAACACCGAGTCCGATAGACTGAAATGCAAATGTCACGAGTGTATATGAATTGAAACATCAGGTATAAAACACGTTTCGTTGCTACTATGGGTGGCAAACACCTAAGTGGGTTGGGTGTTGGCCAGAGCTCTCTAGTGAGGGCCAAAGAACGTCATTACAAATTGGGCTTGTTACATGTCAAGAATATGCCATATTTGGCTCTTACACACTTGGCAATCAAAATATGCACGGTTTCATAGCATGCCTTTACAACAGTGAAAATAGTAAGGTTTGAGTGATGCAAAGCCCCAAGGTTAGCACATTGCAGCCTGCAGCTCAAAGCTGGTCCTTCAGAACCCCCCCTCAATACTGAAGTATATTATTGGAGTATTTTACTTTGTACAAGATTTCATGGGATTTTAAGCCAGAGTTTCCATGAAAAAAAATGTATGAAAACATGTTATGAAACAGAAGTGTCGATGTAGATTGAAGGAGCAAGAATTAGACGATCACATTTTATCGCTCACCTCCCTGTGGTGGTGGAGAGAAATCTAAACTGTTGTTCAGAGACAACGCTGCCCTTTCACCAACCTTGTAACTTCTCCACTACACCGACTTCTTGGATTTGTGCTTATTGTCCCTAGTAGATTAGGTGAAGGATGATTTTTCTCTGAGGAACTAGAGACGAAATGCTTTGCAGTTATTTATGATATCATTAAGGGTTAGCATATTTTGTGGGCATGGAACTCATTTGATGGATTGGGGTTATTGAGCCAAACGATGGGTGCAGGGATTGGCTACCCCTAGTATATGTGAATTCTAAGCACATGGAATTGGAATAGATGATTTATCATCTGGAACATGCAGTCATTCATGCTTGCCTGAATTTATTTTATTTGCGTGCACATATTTTTAGTGCCTGTGTGTGCATGGTTTTATGGCATGTGCATGTCTGAGGGTCGTGGACGCCCGGGGGAAAGCTCAACGGGAGTGCTGCATTAATATAATGTTAACAGGAGACTTTTAATAGTTTTACAGGCTTAGATGTGATCACATGGGCTAAAGCCATAAGTGTTTGCGTGTATTTATAAGTGGGGCCACATTTTATTTAAAAAGGGCCAGATACAAGGGGGGCAACCTTTATTAAAAAAGGGCCGGATAAAAGGGGGCCAAACTTTGTTAGAAAGGGCAAGACATCATTTATAAAGGGAGTGGAAGGGAAAGCAGGATATTAAAAATGTATTAGAGTTTTTATCAAAAAATTCACATTAGTGAAAAGCAACCTGACCCATATAAAATAAGCGGTATGGGTTATTGTGGAATCATCAAGAGCAAGGAGCTCTCCACATCATCATTGTACGGATTTCCTCATCCACCTGTGTCATCATCGCGATACTACTGCAAGACCGCTATATTGTATTGTATTGTATTAAAGCTCCTCAATCCACCTGGACTAGTATTGAGGCCATTCCCACCCTTACTTCATGACACAAGGATGTTCCCTTTGCTGCCTACTTGAACACATGAGTGTTGATTCGGTGGTTTGCTTTTGCCTGGTGGTGCTCACGGGAATCCTGTTAATGAGAAGACCTCTGAGGATACAATGTCACACATGCGCTTCCTAATCATGTGGGCAGGGTTGCTAATTATGGTTGGAAGGACTTGGGCCTTGTGTGCATTATGGACAGCCAAAAGCTATGTTTTTGATCACCTGGTGTGGCTGGCCGGGGCTAGTGGCATGTGTTTGTTCAGTGTGTACTGGAGCCGGCCTTGTGGCAAGATTGGTTGGGCCTAGGACTTGCTACAGAGATTAGGGTATTGCTGTATATGCTTTATTGAATGATGAGAAAACAACGCAAATCTGTAGATACTCTCGTGGCTGTAGACTTTCAGCCTGTAGATGATCTGACTCTTGACCTTCAACCTTCACCTTCACCTTTGCTTTAGGATTCGCTTTGGCTGTCCTGGCCCTTGGAACGCTTCAGCACTTGGTGAATTGTAAGATACTGAAATGACTAACTTGCCTAGGCTTATATAGTCATCAATCTGGTCGGTGGTAGCAAACAGGGGTCGGCATGCTTTGTCTCACTCCACGACCTGTTTAATGCCATTTAACTAGGCACCTTTCACACCTTGTTGCTGGCTGCCTTTTGCTATGCTGTTCAAGCTGCTTGTTGGCCATTGTGCCTTGGCCACACTGCCTAGGCTGCCTGTGAGGCTGGCCCCCTTGGTAGGCAAGGGTCTAATACCCTTTCTGGGGTGGCCCATAGGGCTGCCCCTTCTTCTACATGCAACTACATGCTGTTCTGCTATCTAGGTACAAACCAAACACATGCAACTACATGCTGTTCTACATGCAACTACATGCTGTTCTACTCAGATTCCTGCTATCTAGGTACAAACCAAACACACTTAACACTTGTCATCATTCCAAAGGGTGACTTGTACTACGGACTGGCACTACTTATGTGCGAGACTTGCACACCTGACCAAGACCATGTACAGGAGTTGTACACCTGACCTTGGACGCTTAGAGTGGAACCTTGGCTGACTCGTCCCGGACTGGGGTTTTGCAAGGGACTTGTTTCCACTCGAGGACCTGCACTTGCTTGTACAAATATGTCCACGTGGCATCCAAGTGCGGGAGCAACGCCACAAATCATATATCGGTGCCTCGACTGAGCTACGACGTTGACCTCGCCTGCGAGCTCCGCTTCTCCCCCCCCCCCCGCTGCTTCTCGCCATCGCGCCCCCCTCTCCCCCCCGCCAGTCCACCGCTTTCTCCTCCGTCCTCTCCCCCGCCTCCTTCATTGCGCCCCTCTTCGCCATCTCTCCCCTGCCTTTTGCCTCGCGTCCTCCCCCGCCTTCGCTCCCCTGCCTCCCTCCTCGTTTCCGCCTTCTTTCCCCCCGCCTTCTCTTCCCTCGCCACCTTCCACGCTGCCTTCCCTGCCATTCCCCCCGCCGCTTGCTTCCTTCCCCCGTCATCTTTTCCTCCGCCTCTCTAACCCCTTCGCCTCCTTCTCCCCCGCCTCTCTTCTCTCCCCCGCCACCTCTCCCCCCTCCGCCTTCTCTCTCCTCCCTTTCGTCTCGCCCCTCCGCCCACCGCTAACTCCTCCCCGCCTCAGCCCCCCCCCCCCCCCCCCCCCCGCCCCGCCCCCGCTATCCTGTAGCCCTCCGCCTCTCCTTTTTTCCTCGCAGGGCTGTGTCCCTCCCGTTGGTGACCCCGGTTTCTGGCCTTTTCCCTCTGGAGGACTCCATGAAAGCCGCTCCGACTAACCCTGCCGATTCCGGTCTCCATCTGGAGTTCACAGCTGAAGATCTTCAGTTGTTTGTTTCCATAGTTTCCGCTCTTGAGGCCTCCTCCTTGGTCTGCAAGATAGTGGGTAGCCGTCCGATGCGGAGGGAGCTTCGCGACCTTCTGCAAGGCAGCCTTGTTGGCGTGCCCGCCAAGATCGTCAGCGTAGATTTTTTGGGACGTGGCTACTACCAGGTGGATTTCGAGTCCCCACAGGCAGCTCAGATGGTGCTGGCTCGGAGCCCCATTGCCCTCCGCTCATCCCGGGCGTTCCTGGCGCGATGGACTCATGGTTTCGACCCCGCTTCTGACCCGCTAGCAGGCGCGACAGGTTTCCCCGTCACTATCTGCTTTCCTGGACTCCGTAGGGAGTACTTGCCCCTCTTGTCATCCATTGGCAAGGCGTTCGGGCAGGTGGTGGAGACGCCTCAGACAGCGGCTTCAGTGATTGCTCGGGCAGCAGGACTCCCGGCCATTCGGGTTGTGGTTCCGTCACCGGAGTCCCTCCCGAAGACGATCCTTCTCCCTTGTCTTTCTGGAGGACATATGATACAGCGCGTGGAGTATTCGGGCCTCCCCGGCCAGTGTTACACATGTCGGGAGATGGGCCATCTCGCACGCGCCTGTCCCCGCAAGGGGGCTCATCCTTCACGCTATGCCGCCTCTGGACCCCCTGCAGGAGACCCGAGGGGTGGCCATCCACCTCAGAGACCGGACATCCCTGGCTCGCCACAGCAGGCGCCATCATCTGACGAGCAGGCCCCGGCGGAGGATGCCGCGCAGTCCCAGGAGGCTGGCGGGTGGCAGGAGGTTCGCCGGCGGAAACGCCCGGCCCGCAGGGACCGTCGCAGACGCCAGCAGGCAGCACAGGCTGGCGGACAGGCGACTCTGGTTGGTGTACAGGCACCTACCCGCACTTATGCTTCTGTCAGGGATAGGCGGCCAGCAGGTCCCACCCCGATGGACGAGGATTCAGACTCAGTGCCCGTTGAGGCCGCTGGTGGAGCCTCCCACGTGGAGACCCCGCTCCCGCCTCCCCCCGCGGGGGGCCCCGCCCCCTCCTTGGAGCAGATTCCTGAGGATCCTGGGCCGCACTCTTCGACCCCCGGCTCCCCTTCCCCTCACCCGGAGAGCACTCCTTCCACCCTCCCCTCTCCCCCCCCAGCCCCCCCCCTCCCACCTCCCCCGGCGGCCCCCCCTGACACCTATCCTCTGGCAGATGCCTCTCCATCCTCTCCTCGCTCTCCCCCCTCCTCGCCGCGAGCACCCATCCCTCCCTCGGCCTCTCCAGGATACTTCGCCAGACCACCCACTGCCCCGGGGCAGCGCAGCTGGGTAGGCCAGAGCTCAGTCCAGCGGCTGTTCCACCGCCACTCCGGGCCGGTGGAGATGGCGATCCTTGCTTCGCCCGCCACAGAGTTCTCTCCAGCCTCCCCTGGGGGGCCCCTGCGAGTGATGGGGCTACCAGTGGATTACGGTTTTTTCAGGTGCCTCCAGCTGGACGCTGGCCCGTTCGAGACACTGGTCGCGCCCTTGCGAGTTTGCGTGGTGTGCCATCCCTCTCGTTCTCCCTCAGTGGTGAGCAGCATGGTGGCTTTCTCCTTTCCTCTCAGTGTTGCCCCAGACACAGCATGGGATTGCGCAGACCCGATTACACTCAGCCCGCATGAGCTTGTTTGGTATAGGAGACTGGCGGGCGGATCCGGTCCACACCTCAGTTGAGGCGGTGCTTCTGATTCTCCTCCATGCCGCCCCGAGGGTGCAGCCTACCTTTAGATACATATATGCAGAGGATTGGTCTCACGCCTATGCCCTGGACAGGGCGAAGGCGGAGTGGGGCTGGACACAGAGACAGGTCACCCTTTTTTTGGAGAGACTCCGCACCCGGACAGACAGTGATTATTCTCCCTCCAAGCCGGCGCCCAAGACTCACAGAGTGGAGGGCAGATCATCCGGGCCGGCTGAGAGGGGTGAGCCAGTGGAGGCTGCTTCACTTGCCATAGCTCATCCATGAGGATCCTCTCATGGAACATCCAGGGTCTCGGTGGACATCGCTGCTACATTGGTCGGGGCAAACTTCACCAGGAGATCCAGAGGGCTCTCGTTGGAGGACCCATAGATATCCTTTTCATCCAGGAGCACCACCTTTCTGCCGGGCGTACCCGCACCTGCGGGAAGATCTTGCCAGGCAGGAGTCACACTTTTTGGTCACCGGCATATGGCTCCTAGGGGAACCAGGGTGGAGTATGCATCTCAGTCAGCGAGCAGCTTCTATCCGAGGTTGTGGACTCTGACATTCTGGTCCAGGGTCGTGCGCAGTGGATCATCCTTCGGGTTGGGGAAGACCGCATTGGCTTCCTCAACTTCTACGCCCCTAATGGGGCGACCGGGAGAGCCGAGTTCTGGAGCACCATTAGGCAGTCCCTCCCCTTGGCAGACCACTGGTGCCTCGGAGGGGATTGCAACATGCTGGAGGATGCAGAGGACAGGATGGGGGGCAGCCAGGAGACCATTCATGGGCCGGAGCTCGCTGCCTGGGAGGAACTAGTGCTACAGGTGAGAGGCCAGGATCCGTGGACTCTATCCGAGCGCGAGAAAGATAGACTCCCCTGCAACCTGCCAAACTCCGGGAGACGGGCCACAGGAGTTAACCTTTCCCGCATCGACAGGTTTTACATTGATGAGTGGGCCTGTGATAGAGGTGGCACAGTGGGCATACTTGCAGGCTCCTCGTTTTCAGACCACTTTCCAGTGCTTCTCCAGATCGAGGACCCCACGAGAGGAGAGCAGGGCCAGAGCGTCCGGATTCCAGATTGTCTCATAGAGGAGCCCGAGATTGCGATCAGAGTTGAGCAGGTCTGGCAGGAGCTACAGTTCAGGAGAGGATCGGCAGCCAGCGATCTTGCCAGTGGCTTGCAGGAGATCAGCCAGATGCTCAGACAGGCTGCCTTGGACCGGCTGGAGGCCTTCAGAGAGCAGGAGAGGAGCCTACGGAGGAGTCTAGCGTCCCTCCAGAGACTCCAGGAGAGGGATCCTACGAGCCCTTGGATCTCAGAGCAGATGGAGTCAGCTCGCACTGAGATCAGATCCATCGAGGAGAGGAGGGTGGAGTTCCGATTCCATGCTCGGGCTTCTTTTTGGACACAGGCTGGAGACAGAGTGACTCGAGATTTCTTTGAGGCAACAGGGCCTCGCTTCAGACGAGAGGGTCTCAGGCGTCTTCGGCAGGCTGATGGCCAGGTTGTGGTGGATCCCCCGAGGGTTCGGGCTATAGCCACAGATTTTTACAGGGATCTTCTCTCTGCTGAGCCAGCAGATGACAGGGTGAGAGAGGCTCGGGAGGCAGTCTGGAGCTTCACGAGACCGGTTGTGCCGGCCCATTTGCAGCACTCCCTTCTCTCCCCCTTCTCGGATACGGAACTGGAGGAGGCTCTTCAGGCATTACCTCGGGGCAAATGCCCAGGAGAGGACGGTCTTTCGGTGGCTTTCTTCCAGAGGTACTGGGGCCTCTTACATAGGGGCTTCAGATTTTCCAGGAGATTATGGAGTCAGGAGTCATGCCGGACAGCATGGCAGAGGGGTTGATCCACTTGATCCCCAAAGAGGGAGGAGACAGACTGGAGATTAGACAGTGGAGACCGATCACCTTGCTAGGCACAGCCTACAAGGTCCTAGCTAAGGCGATCAGCAGGCGGCTTCAGCCTCACCTTCCGGACATCATCCACTCCACGCAGACAGGCTTCATCCAGGATAGGAGCATTCTGGATAACAATTTCTCTTTCTGGGAGGCTACGGCTCTGGCTAGATTTCGACAGGAGGATCTGGCAGTGCTCCTTCTCGACTTCGAGAAGGCATATGATCGGGTGGACTAGGCCTTCTTGGAAGGCACTATGGAGAGGATGGGCTTCCCCCCTCAGTGGATCCGTGGGGTCTCTGCACTATACACATCGGCTCATAGCCAGGTGCTGATACAGGGCGTGCGCGGAGAGAGGTTCCAGCTCTCGCGCTCGGTGCGGCAAGGGTGCCCCTTGGCGCCCTTTCTTTTTCTTTTTGTGGCGGAGGCCATGAGCACTTTTTTGACGGCACAGGATACAGGTTTGCGGGGCCTCCAGCTTCCCATCCGCACCTCGAAGGAGCTCCTAGACTCGGAGTTTGCGGATGACACTGCTGTCTATCTTCAGGGAGGTGAGGAGAACCTCCGCCGCTTCGCCTTAGCCATGGACAGGTTTTGCAGAGCTTCGGGCGCTTTGATCAACTGGCACAAGTCGTGTGGGTTGTGGGTCAGCTCTATGCCCCCCCCGACTTGGAGGCCAGTTGACGGTTTTCAGTGGCTGCCCCCCGGCACTACAGTGCGTTATTTGGGATGCTATGTGGGCATTGACATATCTCCGGAGCAGCAGATAGCCCCCCTTCTTCTGAGCATTCGGAAGAAGCTTCTGTATTGGAGTACCGCTCGTTTATCTCTGGCTGGTCGAGTAGTTGTGGCCAACCAGGTTCTGCTTGCTACTATGTGGTACATCACTTCTTGCTGGGCCTTCTCTCGGGCGTGCATTGGCCAGGTGCAGAGGCTCATCAGGAACTTTCTTTGGTCCGGTGGCGACGGGCGGCCCGCCAGGGCCAAGGTGGCATGGGCGGTGATCACTTAGCCGAGGGAGAGAGGCGGCCTGGGCATTGTTGATCCTATTTGCCAAAGCCGAGCATTGCTTGGCAAGTTGGTAGTTCGTGGCCTCCTGCCAGGCGTGCTGAGCCGTGGAAGGAGTTTCTTGTTTCCAGGATGCTCAGCCGCACCCCTTCTCTTAGCGGCCCTTGGACCCCCAGCATCAGGTGGATCTTTACAGAGCAACGATCCAGAGGAGTGGGCCTTGGCTTCGAGGAGCGTTTTGCAGCTAGCCTTCTGAGGGCCTGGGCGCATCTGAGGCCGTCACTCTTCCAGACTCCCCCGGGCACCGATGAGGAGCGCCTGAGGCAACCTTTGATCTGGAACCCCTTTATTCGTCTCCCCAGTGGCCATATGGTTGGATCGCGGTCTCACGTGTCGTGGGGCCCGCTGAGCTCTGGCCCAGCCCAGTCCCTAGACGACTGGATAGGTTTTCAGCAGCTGCCTCTAGAGGCTCAGGAGAGGAGACTCAGTGGGATGAGGGGCAGAGAGTTGATGAGACAGGACATTGAGGCGGCCATCCCCCGGGAGTGGCGGACCCCAGTACAGGACCCTCCACCTCCACAGTGGATGGGTGTCTTCACTCGGCATGAGATCCTTCTAGCGGTCTGCGGCACAGCGGAGAGAGTCGCCCCACTCACTTTCGAGGTGGGAGAGGGTGGCCAGCTTCAGAGGACACGACTAGATTTGGATGGGCTCCAGGGATGTATTCTTCAGAGGGTGCGGGTGGTCGGCTTTCATCAGAGACAGTGGCATGTAGACCCCTCACCGGCCTCGATAGGGGAGGACTGTTCTTGGAGATTATGGGCTTGGGACAGCAGGCCTCTTATTCGCCTTCAGTGGGATCCAGGTGAGTGGTTTTGGGCGAGATCCCTACTTGGCCCCTACCAGCCCAGGCATCCCCTTTTTTCAGTACACAGCGAGGCTGGGGCGGCGGATTCAGAGACACAGGATAGCGAGCACCCCGGCGGCGGCCAAGCATTGGCGGCGACAAGGGCTCTCCCCTGCCTTTCTTAGGGACTTCTGGCAGCGCCTTTGGGCCAGCTTCCGGCCCCGGAAGGTGACGCTGTTTCTCTGGCTCACAGCGCATAGAGGACTGGCTGTGGGGGCTTGGCTAGCTTTCGGTAGTCACCCAGCGTCCTGCCCTCGGTGCGGCCATGCACAGGAGTCGCAGCGGCACTGCTTATGGGATTGCCCACAGGCGCAGCAGGTCTGGCAGCGCGCTCTCAGGATGGTTTTTGCAAGTTCACCAGGTGAGATGCTGGTGACGTGGGGTGCGGTGGCTTGGGCCACGGACAGCGGCCCGGCCCTTGGATATGAGGACGTCCCTGGCAGTGCGACCATCCAGGTCTCTGACAGGGCGATGGCGGTGTTTCCGACGCCAGACTTCTCTTCGGCAGCCCCTCAGGAGGGGGTCGGGCACAGATGGGAGTTGATCAGCAGCATGACGGCTTGGCACATTTGGAGAGCCCGATGCAGGGAGGCCATTGACCGCCAGGCGACTCCACCGGCGGAGGTCATACAGGCCCTCTGGGTGGACATCATTCACACCTTGAGAGGACACTGGGGGAAACTCCAGGGCGACTCGGATCGCATGAGAGGGCGCCGCAAGGCTTTCCTCCGCACTTGGCAGCCTGGCCCTTTCCTCACCGCGAGGGGCGAGGATGTCACTTGGCACTACAGGCCTCCAGTTTGGCTTTTCTCACCTCCCACATGTACTACTAGGTAGCCCCCCCCAGAGAGCGGCCAGCCACGGGGGTGGAGCTCAGGAGTTCACTGTGTTTTTTATCCCTCCTTGCGAGGTGAGCTTTGTAGCCTTATGGCGTTTTCTCATTAACTAATAGAAGGATCTTTTTTCCGGGAAAAAAAAAAAGTGCGGGAGCAACGCTAGATAAGTATGCGAGAAGCCATTCGGCAGTGCTGATAAGTATGCATGCACGTCATAGCCCTCCCATGTGAAATGAGCTCTTGCGCGGCGGGTGCTACCACCATGCAAGACATCTCCACAACACTTGCACACTACACATTTGGTGCCAGAGGTCCCATACTTATGGATGAATATGGTGTCATCCCACACATTCCAGGTATTGTCATTTTTGCTGCTTCGAGGCATTGTGGAATTAGAGGTTAGAATGGATGAATATGGTGTCATCCCACACATTCTAGGTATTGTCATTTTGTTGCTTCGAGGCATTGTGGAATTAGAGGTTAGAATCATAGATTTATGGGATTAAAAGAGAGAAGGAAAGGAAGCGGAAGAAAAGAGGAAGGAGAAGAAAAGGGGAGTAAGTGAAACAAGGGAAGAAGGGAGAAGAAGAGGGGAAAAGGGGAGGAAGTGGAAGACGGAGAAGAAAACAGAAGAAGAGGGGAAGTGAAAGGAGGAGAAGGGAGTAAGGAGAAGAATACGGGAAGAAAAGAGAAGAAGAGGAAGGAGAAGAGGAGGAGGAGAAAAAGGCAGAAGAAAAGAGGAAGGAGAAGAAGAGGAGGAGACTCTTGCAAGGACAGTCAGAGATGGAAGGAGAAGGCAACGCTTGCAAGTCGCACGTGCACCAATGAGTGGGCAGATGGCTAGCAGAAAAACGCAGACGAGCAGATGGCTGCCAAACAGATGGCGAGCAGATGGAAAACGAGGCAGAACAAAAACACGAGCACGTTTGGAAAAAGAAAGAAAGAGAAAAAAACGGGACTAGATATTTGAGCGAAACATGCTTCATGGAGAAGTTTTGAGGATTCGTAGAAAAGTTTCGTCTCAAAATGTTTTGCAGGTTTCGAAATCCTGAAACATGTTTTTTGTGTGACTAAAATGGATGCTCAACGCTTGTGGTGAGGGGAGAGGCAAAATAGCCGCGTGTCTCCTTATTGTGTATGAGGGTATACTGCCCTAGAGTGAAACCCTCGTTCATGATGTGGTCAATGTAACCATTTACTGCAACATGAGCAACAAGTTTGCTACACCCATTAGCCTAAGGGTTAGCCTAAGGGTCTAGATTTTTAGAAATCTCTGGATTATGGTCCAATTAAGGTTCCGGGATGTTGGGGTAAAGGCATAATGCCCACCCTTATAGTGTGTACAAGCCCATAAGTTATAGTACATAGTACACTTAGTACTTTTAATGTACTAAGTGCACTATGTGTACTAGTGCAATATACATGTGTGATAGGGGAGTCACACACTCATGCCTCATGAGTTGACTTATCCCCACAACTCTCTCTCTCTCTCTCTCTCTCTCCCTTGTTTCTCTGTGTATGTCTCCCACATAACCTAACCCTAACTCTCCCATCAACTGCATGCCCATAAGTTATAGTACATAGTACACTTAGTACTTTTAATGTACTAAGTGCACTATGTGTACTAGTGCAATATACATGTGTGATAGGGGAGTCACACACTCATGCCTCATGAGTTGACTTATCCCCACAACTCTCTCTCTCTCTCTCTCTCCCTTGTTTCTCTGTGTATGTCTCCCACATAACCTAACCCTAACTCTCCCATCAACTGGTATCAGAGCCAATCTGCAGCTCTCTGCATGTGCTGTATTCTTCCAACACGATGGTGGGCGTGGAGCTGGTGAAGCGGGAGACTAGGCAGTCGTAGGCCTTTGTCCATACTCAGGCGTAGCCAGGCGCCTACTCGCCTACAGCAGGAGTAGCTGGCTGCTAAGCGTAAGCGAATCAGAGTGGCGCTAGGCTTGAGCAAAGGCAAACACAAGCGAATTGGCTGGCGGGCGTTGAATTATTAGCGAAGGCAGGCAAACTCGACACAGCGCTGGCCCTTCAGCGTGAGCAGCGAGCGGATACACAGGCGACACACCATTGCCCGTCAACAGCAGGCGCTTGTAAGTCTGGCCGAGAACACCTGTTGCGGTATCCGAGACTCGCAGAAAGTCTCAACTGGTGATCTTGGCGGCCTCGTCAAACACGTCACGGTCCGCCTCTCTCGTTTTCGCCCACCCGCCAAGGCACGCTTCAACGTTCATATATCGCCCTTCCTTTCCCCGCTCCTTAAATACGGCTAAGTTTGCCCACCGCAAATGTATTCAGCACTGGTGCAATGAGAAAGGTGACACGATATGCGAAATTTGCCACCAGGCTTACAGGAGTGGTTACAGTGCCCCTCAACGACAACCACAATCAGAAAGTGTCTCTGTAGACCTCGGAGCAAGTCACTCCTGGAGCTACCCGTAGCAAATCACAAGAGGAGCAGTCCTGAAGCCCGTGCCTTCTTAGGCATCGTTCCCAGGATCAATTTGCAAGAAATTGGTCACAATCAGGATCAATTTGCAGGAAATTGGATGTCGAAATTTGGGGCTTTTGATGTAATTGTGCAATTAAGCACTCATACATGCTGTATGATGTGAAAAATCGCACATTTGGGCAAAATTGCAGCAAATTGCAGTGCAAATCAAGGGGCTTTTGTGCCGATTTGGTTGATTTGCATGCAGGCAATCGCATTTGATGCTGTGGATAATGTGTTGATGCCTTACAAGCACTCAATGTGCCTGTAAATCAAGGGGCTTTCATGTATTTGATGTATATGTGGCCAGGGGGAAGCATCGTGAACACTCTGGATGCCTTCATGTGCGTCAATGTACCGTGTATGATCAGAAATTGATCTTAAATCAAGGGGCTTTTCAAGTTTGTATGCTTGTTGAGCTTGGCAAAGCAGCAGGCAAGACATTTATGCCTTGAATCCTCAAAAATCAGCTTGCAGTCAAGGGGCTTTTGCCCAATTTCTGTTCGGGACTGTTTTATGCAGTGTTCGGGACTGTAAAAGTCTGATTTTTACTCATTTGGACAGCCAGGAGAGCATTTATTGCTATTGTACCTGTTGGTACGAATTGGCACATCTTTGTGCAAGTTTTGGCATGGCTGTACACTGTTTTGAGTGACCAAAAGGTTCAATTTCAGCTGCTGTACTTGCCGGTACAGGTTTGGTACATCATTGGTGAGCACTTGGTACTGCTGTACAGTACTTTGGAAGGGCAACAGAGCACATTTAAGGTGCTGTCCAAAATCTGCAGCAACCAGATTTTGGTGATTTCATCACATAAAGTGGGAGGAAAGTTGCATTCTTGCTTCCGCAGTGGGAGATAAAGCTTGGGAGAATAACTGTGAGCACTTTGTGTGCTTTTGGTGCAGTGATTGCACATTTTGCAGGGAGTCAGGCATTTACAGGTTGCATATTGCTATGGCAACCACAGGTGAGAGCTCTTCATTGCTTCACATCAAGAAGCTTGAAGGCTCGCATAATTATGATATTTGGCAAACCCAGTGCTACAATGTGTTGCTCCAGAAAAAGCAGCACAAGCCTATCAAAGAAAGGGGTGTGATGCCCGCTTCTCTTACTGCTGAAGAGTGGGAAGATATGGATGAGCTGGCAAGATCTACTATCATGTTGTCTGTGTCAGACTCATTACTTTTCAGCATTCGTGAAGAGAAGACAGCTTGGGGAATGTGGCAGAGATTGCAGGACTTGTATGCCCAACAAAGTGCCTCAAGCAAAGTGTATTGGTTGAAGAAACTCATAGGTCTTCAGATGAAGGAAGGGGCGTCTATGACAGCCCATCTAAATGAGTTTAATGGTATTGTCAGCCAGGTCATTAATCAAAAGTTGGCAATGGACGATGAGTTCAAAGCCACCTTTTTGTTATGCACTTTGCCAGAGAGTTGGGACACATTTAGGACAGCCACTAGCAATTCGAATGCTATGCTGTCATATACAGATGTTGAGGGTGCTCTTCTTCAAGAAGAGATGAACAGGAAAAACAACTCTGTTGGAAAGTCCAATGCAATGAATGCACGTGGGAGATCCCAGCAAAGGGGGAAAAGCCAAGAAAGGGGAAGGAGCAAGTCTCGCTCCAAAAAGGATTTGGAATGCCATTATTGTGGCAAGAAGGGACACATTAAAAAGCAATGCTACAAATGGAAAAATGATCAAAAAGAAAAGGGAAAAGGCAAAGACAAAGAGAAAGATGAAGCCAAAGATGTGAAGCCAAAGGGCAAAAGTGGAGTCAAGATTGAAGAAATCAATGTGTCACATGCAGGTGGCAGTGAGGATGAGGTCCTCTTTACGTCTTCACTTGATGCCCATTCACTTCTTACAGGTGGTCATGGTATGCACTCATGGATCATTGATTCAGGTGCCTCCTTTCATGTCACAGGTTGCAGAGACTTGTTTGTCAGGTACACTGCTGGCAATGAAGGAGTGGTTTATTTGGGTGATAACCATGCATGCAAGATTCTTGGCAGAGGTGATGTGAGGCTTGTGTTTTCAGATGGCTCACAGCTTATGCTCCATGATGTCAGGCATGTGCCTGAGATCAAGAAGAACCTGCTTTCTACTGGACAGCTTGATGATGCTGATTATGTTACCACATTTGGTCGTGGAAAGTGGAAGATTAGTAAGGGCTCACTGGTTGTTGCAAGAGGCTCTAAGGTGGACACTCTTTACTTTATGCATGCAGGTGGACACTCTAAGGTGGACACTCTTTACTTTATGCATGCAGGTGTTTGTCACCATGCTAATGTAAATGCAACCGAGCTGCCGGAAATCTCTATGTGGCATAGCCGGTTGGGACACATGAGTGTCAAAGGAATGGAGCAATTGTCTCGTTTGGGTTACTTGCCTTCTCTAAAGTTTTCAAGTTTTCAGTTTTGTGAGCATTGTATATATGGTAGGCAACTACAGTGCCCCCACAAGAAAGCTCTTGGACAGAAAGATGCTCAGTTAGAGCTTGTGCATACAGATGTATGTGAGATGCCTCAGCTTTCTTTGGGAGGGGCAAAATATTTTGTGTCTTTTATTGATGATGCCACACGCAAGGTGTGGGTTTATCCTCTTCGTTTGAAGAGTGATACATTCTCAGTGTTTCAGAAGTTTGTTGCTCTTGTTGAGAACCAAACTGGCAAAACACTGAAGGCTTTGCGTTCCGACAATGGTGGAGAGTATATGTCCAAACAGTTTCAGGACTTTTGTGATGCTAAAGGCATCAAGAGGGAGCTCTCTACTCCTTATGATCCTCCACAAAATGGGACAGCAGAGAGGATGAACAGGACCATACAGGAGAAGGTCCGTTCTATGTTGTCACATGCTGCATTACCTCATGGTTTTTGGGCTGAAGCTGTTATGACAGCCGTTCACCTTATAAACAGGTCACCTAACACGAGGCTTGGTGGGAAAGTGCCAGAAGAAGTATGGACAGGGAAGCCTCCGTCATACAAGCACTTGAGAGTGTTTGGATGCGTTGCGTACGTGCACATACGCAGGAAAATTCGCACCAAACTTGATCCTAAGTCTCACAAATGCATATTCCTAGGATATGGTGACAGAGGTGAAATGGGGTATAGACTTTGGGATCCCATGAATAGAAAGATCATACGCAGCAATGATGTCATTTTTGATGAAACATACATGTAACAGGAGCCTGGCAGAGTCATCTTTGATGATGATGGACATCATGGACAACAACAAAGGGCTGTAAATCAGCCATTACAGCAAGAAAACCAGCCCTTAAATGGTGCTGAAAATGGTCCAAATGGACAGCCAGAGATGGCAGAAGATATCCCTATGGATATACCACAGTTAGAGGAGATACCGGGCATGATTTTTCAGCCTTATGGCATGGAACAGGAGCCACCAATGGGTGATATGCAGGCTGGACAGCAACCTGCAAATGATGGTCATTGGGTACGGAGGTCCACAAGACCCTCCAGAGCCCCTGACAGGTTTGTTCCAGGGGTTGACTACTTGATGCTCACTGACTGTGGGGAGCCCTCATGTTATAAGGAGGCTTTACAGAGGGCAGACAAAGCTCTATGGGAGCGTGCCATGAAGTCAGAGATGGATTCTCTGCATAAAAATGGAACTTGGAAGTTGGTGCATTTGCCTGCAGGCAAGAAGGTTTTGCCATGCAAGTGGGTATACAGGCTCAAAGTTGCACCAGATGCAAAGCCAAGATACAAAGCCAGGTTAGTGGCTAAGGGCTTTAAGCAGGAATATGGTGTGGACTTTGATGAAATCTTCTCTCCAGTGGTCAAAATGACCACACTTAGAGCTGTGTTAGCTTTGGTTGCTCATGATGATCTGGACTTGATTCAGATGGATGTGAAGACTGCTTTTCTTCACGGTGATCTCCATGAGGAGATATATATGCAGCAGCCAGAGGGTTATGCAGTGAGTGGAAAGGAGAAGCTTGTATGCAAGCTGAAAAAGAGTCTTTATGGGCTCAAACAGGCACCAAGAGAATGGTATCATAAATTTGATACATTCATGAAATCCCAGAAATTCAGGAGAAGTGACATAGATCACTGCTTGTACACCAAGAAAGCTTTGGATGGCAGTCTATTGATCCTCATCTTGTATGTTGATGATATGTTGATTGCCGGGAAATCTCGTAAAGAGATGGATGCCTTGAAGCAGAGGCTGCATCAAACCTTTGATATGAAGGATTTGGGTGATGCAAATCACATCTTGGGTATGCGGATACTTCGGGACAGAAATCAGCATGTGTTGTATTTGTCTCAGAAGGAATACATTGGCAAAGTCTTGCAGAGGTTCAATATGGACGGGGGGAAGAAGACTAGTACTCCTTTGCCTCCATATGTGAAACTCAGTGCTATGGACAGCCCACAGTCAGATAGAGACAGGGCTGATATGGCCAAGATTCCGTATGCTTCAGCTTGTGGCAGTCTCATGTATGCCATGGTTGCTACTAGGCCGGACATTGCATTTGCAGTGGGAGTGGTTTCTAGATACATGGCCAACCCTGGCAAGAAGCATTGGGAAGCAGTGAAAGGTGTCATGAGATACCTGAAGGGCACACAGGATATGTGCATTTGCTTTGGCAAACAGGATGCATTAGTGCATGGTTACACGGATTCGGATTATGCCGGTCATCCAGATAACCGGAAGTCTACTACCGGTTATGTGTTTACATTCACAGGAGGTGCTGTGTCATGGATATCCAGGATGCAGAAGTGCACAGCCTTATCTACTACAGAGGCCGAGTATATTGCAGCCACAGAGGCTTGCAAGGAGGCATTATGGCTATCTCGGTTAGTGGTTGATTTGGGTTATACAGGGGATATTCCATTGTTGCATTGTGACAGTCAGAGTGCCATCCAGTTGGCAAAGAACCCTGTCTTTCATGCAAAGACGAAGCATGTGGATGTGAAGTATCACTTCATCAGAGAGGTGATAGAGAACAAGCAAATTCAGCTTGTTAAAATTCATACGGATGACAACCCGGCTGATCTGTTGACAAAGAGTTTGCCTCCGGAGCGGTTTGCTCATTGCAGACACTTGATGGGCATTGGATGAGGCCAGTTTCAGCCTTGATATGGCCTTGTATATTATCATGTACATGCTGATTTTTTCTTTTCCTTCATTTAAGGGCACTTTGCCTTTAAGTGGGAGGTTGTTGGGGTAAAGGCATAATGCCCACCCTTATAGTGTGTACAAGCCCATAAGTTATAGTACATAGTACACTTAGTACTTTTAATGTACTAAGTGCACTATGTGTACTAGTGCAATATACATGTGTGATAGGGGAGTCACACACTCATGCCTCATGAGTTGACTTATCCCCACAACTCTCTCTCTCTCTCTCTCCCTTGTTTCTCTGTGTATGTCTCCCACATAACCTAACCCTAACTCTCCCATCACGGGAAAAGGGGATGAATTGCTGATTGGGGGCAATGGACAAATAGAGCAGTAGTGACTGGGCAAACAGAGCAATGACTGGGAAATTGGGCGTGTGAGTGGGTGATTAGGGCCAGTGAATGTTCCCAAGGATGATGTTCCTAGTTCATTTATTTTCATGAATGTTTCCTCGAGTTTTGTATGGAGTAAAAAGAAGAGAGGATAAATAAAGAATCAAAAGGAAGTGGAAGAAAGGGGCAATGGCAAATAGCACTGTGACCGGGCGAACTGGGCGACTGGACCAGTGAATAAGCGATTTGGGTTGCGAAAGGGTGAATGGATGAGAGAGTGAGGAGTAGCGGTGAACATGCCCTGGCGGGCAGCAGCAACAGCAGCAGCATGCACGCACGCGCGCACACACACACACACACACACACACATATATATAGAGAGAGAGAGAGAGAGAGAGAGATTCTATTTTGTTTCATCTTGTTGAATCGACTTGCAGCTAGAGCTGAGCTACAATCCTATTGGCCCAGATGGAACTAAGATTCTTGCAGACTTCATAAAGTTTCACGGAAACATACAAACACTTCGTTTGGGCTGGTGCCAGGTCAAAACTCTCTTGCAATCTTCACTCTGGTTGCTAAAGTACACTAAATATTCTTATTATTTTTGGATTGGCCCCTGCAGATAGGTGTAAAAGGTGCAGAGTTTCTTTCAGAGGCTTTGCAGTACAATAGTACCATCTCAACCCTGGACTTGCGTGCCAACAGCCTGGGTGATGATGTAACCAGCACTTTGGCCCTTAAAGAATCCTTGGTTTAAAGATTTGTGTTGCTTCGAGTGTGAGAGTATCAGGTTGTCTGCTGCAGGGTGCTGCTGCATTGGGACGTAGTCTACGAGTGGTGAATGAAACTCTGACCTCTTTGGATCTTGGATTCAATGAGATACGGGTAATGTCATGTTTAGATTGCATATTTTTATGTGCATCGTGAAACTCAATTGCATGTGCCTGTATGTGTGTGTGTGTGTGTGTGTGTGTGTGTGTGTGTGGCTACGTATCTTGGTGGGCAGTGCTTGCACATGTGCACATGGGCATGTGAGGGTTGATTGGAGAAAATGCAAGCTGTGGGTTACTCTTCCAAATGGTATAATATCAAGAAGTTCTTGATAATGAGCTAGTTAATTTCCACATCAAATAACGTCTTTTGTGCTACAGGACAAGGGAGCATTTTCTTTGGCACAAGCTCTAAAAGCTAATCCGGATGCTGCTGTAACTACGCTAAATCTTACCAGCAATTTCTTCACCAAGTATGGTCAGGTGGGTGCCCTAATGAGCTTGATAAATAATCCAAAGTGCTCTACTGTGGTGCTTTGCTTACATTGTAATAATTGGTGCATTGAACTCTGCCCAGGTTGCTTTAACAGAAGCCAAAGACCACGTAATGGAGATGAATGATGGGAAGGAGGTGAATATCTACTTTTAGCTGTAAGCAGATCTTGCATTAAGTTTTCCGACTTCAGATCTTTCTCCACAAATAAATATTAGTACGACTTGTAATTCTACAGCAAGCCACGTGGCAGAGATGACATTTCGTGCATTTGAGCACACGGGTTAGTTTTAGAGACTGGCTATCCATGTAAAGCCATTGCCAGATTTTGTTTTAAGAGGCTGCTTCAATATAATTAGTTATTTTTGGTCTCTCTCTCTCTCTCTCTCTCTCTCTCTCTCACACACACACACACACACACACGCATCGAATTAAGGTTCTATTGGTTTCCGAGCTCTGTAACTCAAGTCCTGAAGCTCCCCTCTGGGCGCACCGCCCAGCAAGGGGGGATTATGTTCGAGGCCTGGGGGACGGTAAAACTGTGCCTGATGCAGCCGCCAGTTCACAGCTGCCCTGCTCAGACGCCACTCAGCCTCACCAGTCTGCTCCTTGCAGCTCCGCCCAACCCTCCGTCATCAGCAGCTCTAGCAGCTTCCCCCTGCTAACATGAGCTCCAGTACCTGTGCCCAACTTTACAACAGCATCTACACCTGCCATTTCCAAGGGTACCATGTCCTCAATGACGCCATGTTTTAAGAGTATTATCTAAACATGCTAAAACTTGCCTTCCCGGGTGCTTTGGCGTTACACAGAGGAGTCCTTTGGCAACTCGACAGACTGAGTGGTCTGTCTACCTCTACTTGAACCAATCAATAAATTGCGAGGAGAGACCGGGTGCAACTTCATAAAGCAGAAGATTGACTTGAAAAGCAATCTTAGCACGGCAATCGGGACTACAGAAAGAAGAAATTGTTGAATAGGTGAAAGGGAATTGTTGCATAGGTGAAAGAAAGGAAAGATTGCAATTGGGACCCTACAGAAAGAAATTGTTGCAGAGCAAGACTTGAAGCTTTTAAAAAAATAAAATAATTGCGAGGGTTATTTTTACACCCCTCTTGACTTGGAGTGACTGTGAAATTCTCAAAAAAAAGAAAAGAAAAGAAAAAAAAAGAGAGAATACTACACTTATCATATGTTTATTTAACAATGAAAAAACAATTAAAAATCAAGTATGGAGATAGTTGGTTTTAGGGTTTGGGCTTGCATATAAGAGAGGTACCTTGAGCCATGCGTGACTAGAATATCTTGATAATGTTTGAAGCTCCAAAAAGATAAAACGAGTTGATTAATTCGATAATTAGTAAATCCAGAGTCAACGCTTTCTAAAGAATGGATACACCTCCAAAAAAAATAAGGGGGTGATGCTTATTTTATTTGTGCGTCTTTACAATCGCCATCACAAAGATGTTGACGCCGCTGTGGATTGATCTCACCACTAGGCAACTACTTAGAAGGCAGCTTGTTGGATTAAAAGGCAAAGCATGCTCTCATCATTACAACCATACAAACAACAACGCTAGTATAATTTTGAAAAAGAATTGGTTTATCCCAAGGGGATACACTGGGCCAAAGACATCCTTGCTCTAAGAGAGTTCTCAAATGTTCCTTGAGCTCAATTGCTTCTAAAATGGCCTTCTTGTAAGCTCTTTTTGTAGTGGGCATTAGGAATCAACTCTATCTCATGATCAACTTCACAAGTCGGACATTTGAGTTTGCAAAAGAATACGACGTGCGGTGTATACAAGAGAACACTACAAGAAGTACGATCTTTCATAGCACAAAACTTTGAAACTCAAATTGCACAATAATAGACATACAAAGAATATTGTATTACTGAAGTGATACAATAGATGACAAATTCCCACACCTGTGTGCTCCTGTGTGAAAGGAGCTTTGATGGTTTGTTAAGACAAAGGTTGTATGTTAGTAGAATCTAGGGAGTAAACTTACAATGATGATTAATGAACTGTGGAGAAGGGGTTGGTTGTGTATCTATATACGTGGGGCGATCTTGACACGATCGTGTAGGTTCACGGTCATAGTTGGTGCCACCATTTGTGGTGTAGACTCGACGTGTAAGTTCATGTTATAGACTTGGTCTACCTCCCACAGTCATTCGGGCGGCCCCGCAATGTTAAGACAATGTATCCAAGAGTAAAGTATACCTAATCAATGTGTGGACCATTATGAGATAATGGTCCAATGTAGCATGTAGCCTATTTGGCAGTGTGCCAAATTGAATCCAAGCCATCAATAAATCCTTAAATTTAACTAAATTCTCTTAATGGATTGGTTTTTGTCATTAAGGGTGATGAATCTTGTTCAAGAGGCTAAAAATTTAGAAAATGTATTAATTGGGGTCTAAACTGATCATATGAGTAGTTGAAATTAGAGTTTTTGAGTGTTTTGAGAGCATCTAGATACATCAAAACACCTAATCACATCAATTTTTTTATCAATTGGAGAAATTTGACTCTCTTTGGTTAATTTTGCCTTAAAGAGGAGACTTTACTTAAGAGTTTAATTAATCCTCTTAAAAAGGAGACTTTACTTAAGAGTTTAATTAATCTCCTAATTTACATTAATTTATACAATTTTTGATGCACAAAGATTAGTTTTTCCTTGCTATATTCAATGATGTGCTCAATTGTGTGAATTAATTAGAGATTAATGGTTAATTAGAGTTCTTGATTAGTATAAAAGAGGAAAAAATTAGTGAAAAATTAATCTTGGATTAATCTTTAATCACTTTTTTACATAACTCATTAAGGTTAATGAGCATTGAATGAGTAGATGCTCATGAGTTGTCAATTTGTCCATTTTAGGGGTCATTTATGAAGGGTGTAAGATGTGTCATTAAAAGGTTGACTTTTTTGATTCCCACTTGCCTTTTTGGAAAAACGTCCTCTTTTCATTTTAAATTCAAAAATATTTTTCTCCAAAAAGGAAAATTCATATTTCCCACTAGACTCCAAAAAAAAAAAGGACGTGAAAAGCCAGGCCGAGAAAGACCAAGCCGTGAAAAGGTCCGATGTGAAAGTGCAGGACATGAACGGCTGGCACGTGAACGGCTATCCCTTGGCTTTTTCCATCGCTGTGCCTCTAATCTATGCATAACCCATTGCCCATTATCTTTATTAATGGTTTTCCATGAAAAAGATGTGGATTTGATGGTGATTTGTGTGAGATTTAGTGTAAAATAGCTCTCTTTTTTGTTTTTGAAAACAATGCTTTTTACTTAATTTTTAGATTAATTTGTTGTTTTTGTTGTTGTTTTTGTGGTTTTTCATGTTCTAAGGACTTGCACATAGTTTGTATTAGGCTTAGTTTGCATCCATTGCATCAAGCAATGCAATAGAATGCAATTTTTAGTGAATGTTAGCTCTCTTTAGTTTAAATATAGATCTAAGATCATTAATTCTCCTTTAATTGTGTGTTTTTTGTTGAAACTCTTTGGATTAGAGTGTTAGCAAGCATTAGGAGTAGCTTAATCTTTCAAAAAATTTCTTAAAACCTCAAAAAATCTTTGAATTTGACTAAATTCTCTTAATGGATTGGCTTTTATTATTAAGGTTGATTAATCTTGTTCAAGAGACTAAAAATTTAGAAAATATGTTAATTGGGGTCTAAACTGATCATATGAGTAGTGAAAATTAGAGTTTTTGAGTGTTTGGAGAGCATCTAGATACATCAAAACACCTAATCACATCAATTTTTTTTATCAATTAGAGAAATTTGACTCTCTTTGGTTAATTTTGCCTTAAAGAGGAGACTTTACTTAAGAGTTTAATTAATCCTCTTAAAGAGGAGATATTACTTAAGAATTTAACTAATCTCCTAATTTAGATTAATTTATACAATTTTTGATGCACAAAGATTAGTTCTTCCTTGCTATATTCAATGATGTGGTAAATTGTGTGAATTAATTAGAGGTTAATGGTTAGTTAGAGTTCTTGACTAGTGTAAAAGAGGGAAATATTATTGAAAAGATTAATCTTGGATTAATCTTTAATCACTTTTTTACATAACTCATTAAGGCTAATGAGCATTCATCGAGTAGATGCTCATGAGTTGTCAATTTGTCCATTTTAGGGGTAATTTATGAAGGGTGTAAGATGTGTCATTAAAAGGTTGACTTTTTTGATTCCCACTTGCCTTTTTGAAAAAATGTCCTCTTTTCAGTTTAAATTCAAAAACTTTTTTCTCCAAAAAGGAAAATTCATATTTCCCACTAGACTCCAAAAAAAAGGACGTGAAAAGCCAGGCTGAGAAAGACCAAGCCGTGAAAAGGTCCGATATGAAAGTGCAGGACTTGAACGGCTCTGGCACGTGAACGGCTATCCCTTGGCTTTTTCCATCGTTGTGCCTCTAATCTATGCATAACACATTGCCCATTATCTTGATTAATGGTTTTCCATGAAAAAGATGTGGATTTGATGGTGATTTGTGTGAGATGAAAAAGATGTGGATTTGATGGTGATTTGTGTGAGATTTAGTGTAGAATAGCTCTCTTTTTTGTTTTTGAAAAGAATGCTTTTTACTTAATTTTTAGATTAATTTGTTGTTTTTGTTGTTGTTTTGGTGGTTTTTCATGTTCTTAGGACTTGCACATAGTTTTTATTAGGCTTAGTTTGCATCCATTGCATCAAACACAATGCAACATTTTGCTGTCCTAGTTAATTTTTTATCAAATTTTATCGACCCATTTCTGAGGCTGTGAGATTGTAGAGATCAGTTCACAGCATGAAGTGTCAGAAAACAGTTCACGTCGTGAACGATTTTCTGTACTTTCATGTGTTAATTTTTTTTTTTGCTCTTGGGATCAGAATTCCACGTTACCTTGTCATGGGTGTTAATTTTTTCAAGACTTCCTTAGCCTTAACCTAACTATACCAAGCTCGTGAGTTTGATTTGATTAAGGCATGAGATTATAGAAAAAGTTCACGTCGTGATAAGGCTTCACATCGTGAAAAATAATGGATTCACGTTGTGAACAAAAAATGGTTCACGCCGTGAAGAGTTCTGAAATAGTTCACGTCGTGAATGATTTTGTGCATATTCACGATTCTTAATTTTGTCAGACCTCGTGTGGCATCAGAGGTAACAGGATAAGGCTTGACGTTAATTGCGGTGTTGATGTCGGGAGTGCTTTATGGCGTGAAGTTTGTAGAAAACGGTTCACAACGTGAACATTTTCTTACAGTTTCACGTGGAAGCTTCTTGCGTCGATTAATGTGACTCTGGGTGCAAAATACTTATCCAATAGTTTCCAAAATGATTGTGCCATGCCTAAGGAGTGGAATACAAGTTCAAGGCACAATCAATGGCTCCTTATTTTTTCAATTTTTGTGAATTTTTGAAAAGAAAAATAATAGAACACCAACCTGCTCGTTCACATTGATAACTTCAGTGATGTAAATATCAAAATTAACTAGAAAAAATAGTGAAGCTCTATTCCAAGACCACTCCACCACACACATACACAACAAACACAACCAATTTCTCACAATTTTTTACTTCCACACAAATCTTATCCATTCATTTCTTACATAATGCATTACCAAAATGCAAAGGCAATCATGAATTTTATGCAATGGGAGTTGAAACTCCAAGAGGAAGGAAGAAACAAAGGTGTTTCCCTGGCAGCGGTGCCAAAAATGTTATGGACTACCTCACCTCCAATAGGGAACTCAATGCATTCACCTAAGGGACGAGCAATAGAACACAACTGTCGTAGGGCACTTACCAATGCTTTGAACTTGAGTCCCTTGAGGCCTCCAAGCTCACTTGTTAAGATCCAAACCTTCAAGATGTCACCGTAGAGTTGCTCACACCGTCGCATAAGACAATCACTCTCTCTCACTCTCCCACACAAGCATGAACATACAAGCATAGAAGAGGCACAAATGCTAGAATTCTCTCTCTCAATCTCTCTCTCAAGACACACGAAGAGCTCTCAATAGCACAAAGGGGGATTGTGTCTTTTCATTATGAGCAAATGCCTTATATATATTTGGCCCTTATTCACACTTGGGCACCCAAGACTTACTTAACTAAGACCTTGGGTGGCCAATATTTCATAATGTATAACTTTTATAGTGCTTTTTCTCATGACACTTATTCATGTCCTCAATTGGAGGATCATACTTGTTAATCCAAAATGGGATTAACAATGCTCTGCAACACCATTTGTTGTGGAGTGTGAGTAGTAGTGAGCTGTCGCTTTATGCCTTTTTCTTTACAGAAACCCAAGAATTCATCAAACATGAATTCTTCTCCTCGGTCTATTCTCAACTGCTACAATTTTGTTCCTTTCTCAGTTTCAACCAATGTAAGCCATTCTCCTTAAACTTTCCAAAAGCCAGAGACTTTTCCTTAAGAATGTAAGCCATTCCTTAAACTTTCCAAAAGTCAGAGACTTTTCCTTAAGAAAATCCAATCTTTGTGATTGGTCATATGCCTAGAAGCCTCACTGTTGATGATCCAAGAATCATCATGTGCTGCAACATTAGTTGTCTCACTACAAACTTCTTCAATGGTTGGTCTTTTAGAGTGTCATTCTTGGCACGTGCTTGCTTTTTCTTGCATTCATTGGCTATGTGCCCTTTCTTTACGGTAAATTCCTTTAACCTTTTTCTTATGATTTCAATAGCTAGAATCCTTACCCTTCTTCTGTGTGTTAATGAAAAAAGCCCAGTCTCCACCATTGCAACTTTGCATCCTCGTGTCCTCATCTTGATGCAATGAGCTGAACTCCTCGAATGTGAGAGGAGTAGGCCTGACACCAACATTCAAAGATGTAACAAAACTATCATACTTAGGTAGCAATAGCCAACGTCAAGACCGAGATCCGAGGAGAGCACACTCATGTCGATTACAACCATATGGTCATGGAGATCTTTGGTTTTGGTGAGAAACACCTCCATCATTTCACCTTCATTTAGTTTCTCTTATTGAAGTCGATTTTCAAGATTACGAATCCTTGAGGGATTTGTGGTCTCGTACTGGCTTTGCAACAAGGTTCAAGCTTCTACAGCTATGGAGACATGCTAAACTAGGGGTCAGCACACTATCTTCCATGCTTATGATGATGGAAGAAGAGTATCTGAATCCCTTCGTTTTTGATGCCTTCGCCAAAGGCCCCTAAATTCTCCAAAAATCTTATCTCTTTGCTTCCTCTTTGTGTTTTTAGCTCCTCTTTTAAGATTTCCTTTCTATTTCTACCTCCTTTCTTAAATTTTTGAATCTTTCCAAGCCTCCATCGCTTCCCACCTCCTAGCCCTCTTCATTGCTCTACCTACTTTGCCTTCTTCACACTTTTATAGATTTCCACCTAGCCTTCTTCACAATTTTACCTAAACCTTAGTCTCATCTATTCACTTGTTGTCAATATATTGTAAATAAATAGAAAAACTTAGAATGTATAAAATGTGCAATCCACCCTCCCTCTTATTGGTCCATCATTATGAGGTCCTTTTTAAGTTCATATCTCCTTTAATGACTAATTGACATAAATTAGTATTAAATAAGATTAATTATTTCTACTTAATATCAAGTTAAATTATCTTAATTGAGGTATAAATGAACATAAATTTGAACCAACTAACCTCAATTGAGAAAAGATATTTCAATTAAAACCAATCGACTTCAAGTGGAACAAATTAACGTCAATTAATACCTCAATGAAGGTCATTTCCTCTAAAATGAGGTCAAGTCATCTGGATTGGGACTAGTTGATGTCACTTCATCTTAAATGAGGTTAGGTCGTCTCGATTGGGATCGATCGAGACGACCTAATCGATCGAGGTCACTTTGTAATACAAGTGATTTACTCCTCTAATGATACTCAAGTTTTATTAAGTTCCTTAATCACTTCTCTAATCATTACATGTGTGCTAATCGAGTCTCTAAAATCAAGCTTATGTACTAATTATTACATTGTGTGCTAGTCATGTCTCTAATCACTGTCCTTGGTCCACCATGATTATGTGGCTCTTTCTCATGCTTTAGCCCTCCAATCCCCTTTAGCTAACATGGTATCAGAGCAAGCTCGATGCCCTAACCATTCCCACAATGATTAACATTAACCACTATTTTTCCCCTTTCAGCAAATCAGCTCAAATCTATAGTTGTGGATAGAAAGGCTTCACACACCTTCTAAGCACTCCAAGCAATCTAGTCAAGCACAACATGAAGCTCAAATATGGAAGAAATTAACAGATTTGTAGGAGGCAGCATAATTTTTAATAGATTTACAATGCTTCAATCGTTTGCGATCTATCAGTAGCTCTGATTCGCCAATCCTTCCTTCAATCCTTGCTGCTGTAATTGCCTTATCCATACCAATCGCTTGACTGTACCTCCTCGTAGAGACGATTTGCTGATCTGACCTTCCATCTCAAATCGTGTGATTCCTTTATGAATCGTGTGATTTGTCTGTTTCTCCAACTTACTAAGCACCCACGATCCAACTTTTGATTGTCCTATTCTTGCACTACTCCCTAATTGCTTTGCCAAATTGCTCGATCCAATTGTCTGATTACTGCAACAATCCCCGATTTCTACTTTGATCATTTAATTGCTTTATCATCCACCTATCGATTAATGATTGCACTTTTTTTTTGGGTCTTTTTTTACATTGCCCTTGAGATATAAGCTAAGAGGTAAAATGGTTTCCAAGGGAAAGTGATAATTTGATGGGAAAGGGTTTCACACTTAAGAGACTAAGGTGAAATTTGTGTGATGAAAAAGGGACTTTGGGACATTGAAAATGGAAAAAATAAGAAACCAACAACCAAGGGGGATAGTGAAACATTATGGCTCACTAAAAATAAAAAATCTTTTTCCATAATAGCTTTGGGGTTGATTGACACATAAATAAACCACATCACTTAGGTTAAAAATGCACATGAGGTTTGGGATACACTTGATAGAGTCTTTGGAGAAAAAGGGAAGCACTCAAAGATAGGCTTTAAAATTCAATTCTATGAACTTAAAATGAAGTCATTTGACAACCTCCTAGAGCACATAAAAAACATGAAGAGCCTTACGGCTCAACTTGTAGCCATAGTTAGGTGCACCAATGGAAGAAGAAGATGTCGTTATAGTACTTCTCAAAAGCATCCCCATATCTTATGTCTACTTTGAAGAGCTTGCTAACCTAAGCCAGATGCTCTAGGTAGATAGTGTCCTACCCATTTACCTCTCTTCCTCCCCTTCAGGTATTTTTGTCAAGGTCAATTGTTGTGGCAACACTGGACACGGTAGGGATAAACTTGGGGATTCCTAGTACTCCTCTTTGAGGCCCGTACTGCTTGGGCTGAGGTGCATTAGCAAGCATACGCCTTGTTAGTGATGCAAGAAAAGCCAAGTGTGATGAACAGGTGGAGCTCATGCAACTCGTGGCTATTGCCTCTAGGGTTAATTCTAGTAACAATGGGTAGTATCATGGTTCCTCTTGCCCTCATCATGTAGTATACACATTAGCTTTCTCCTTATCTGGGTCTTGTTAGCTAAATGGGATTTAAGGACTAAAGCATGAGAAAGAGAAACGTACTCATGGTGGATCAAGGAGACATACAAACATGAATAGCACACATGTAATGATTAGAGAAGTGATTAAAGAGCTTTATGAAACTCAAGTATCTTTAGAGGAGTAAATAAAGTGTATTTCTTCATTAGAGAGTGCCTCTTATATAGGCTAAATACAAGCATCAAAAAATACATCATTGACGAATTCATACACCTCCTCAGTCATCTCCTACATTCTCTCCCCTAAATCTAGGCCCAAAAGTCAAGCCACCATACTCATTCAATTCTCGTAGTGGCTCCTAGTACAACTTATGGATTCCCTGGGTGAATCTATGGACTAATAAAGATGTAAATGCTCAACGTTACTACATAGAATTCTCACCTTAGACTCATTCAATGCTCTTGGTGGCTCCTAGTACAACTTGTGGATTCCCTAGGTCAATCCATGGACCAATAAAGATGTAAATGCTCAACGTTACTACATAGAATTTTGAGCCTAGACTATATGATCCTTATATACATAAATGACTAGGGTTATTTTGTGAACATTACCAATAAATCTCCCCCTCAACAAATATCTCGTTACCTAGTGGTCAGCTACCCAAGTACCATGCTATGGGGTGTCAAACTAGTCTATTTCCTCCTAGTATAAACAAATACAACAACAAAAATGTGAGGAGAGAGTGAAGGCCCACACTATGGGGTAGTCAACAATGAGAGTCATGGTCATTGGCCTCTTTTAAAGAGTCCAAACATCAACAACATAGTCTTCATAACCTTGTTCTTTAGGAAGCAAATCTCTTCGATGTGATTGTTCTTTCCACAGAACCCACAATTCTTCTTGTTTGTGTCAATGTAGCCTTCTTGCAACCTCTTGTATTCTTTAAGTAGTGATATCTCCACACCATGTCTCCACACCCCTAGAGGCTTAGAGTCCCCGAGTCAATCCTCCGTCACTACGTTCAAGATGGTGATAGTGTCTACCCAATCTATATAGCTCCAGTGCAATATAGTAGAGGAAGAGACATCAATGCCTTAGGATTCTTCATGCCGCTATCATTGAAAGGGACCTCATTAGGTGGTAGAGTGTCCCATTAAGAAGGCTATGGTAGCTCCACCAACCAACCCACGACCACTATCACTCTCTGCACTGGTGGTTGTGGCATTGATCACAAGTACAAGGATTGCCACCATTGAGAGCATCCACAGCCCAAGAGCATAAGCCGATTATGAGCATTAACTTGCTAAGCATCATAGATGGGTTGGTATAAAGGCGGTCTATTATGAGACTGACAGGAAACACTAAAAGGTAAGACTAAAAAAGATTATTTATATGTAAAAGGTTTGCATATAAATAAGGTTAAGGGGATTTCAAATGGGAAATACCTAAAGAAATTGTTAATTGGAATTAAAGTTAAAGTAAAAGGACAGTAAATGGTGTACAATGGAAGCCCAAGGGCCACAAAAGTAGGCACCCCCTTCTAGGGATATTTGAAGTGTCATTGGTGAATGAAAAGGCCATGCCTAGCCAATGAAAGGTCAAGGGGCTGAAGTTGGACGGTCATGCATTACTTAGGCCTATATAACCACGAGTTTAGGGTCTATTTGGGAGATGTTTGGGTGGAGAATCAAAGTTCTAGTCTTACAATTCCTTGAGCTTATAATGCAAGGAGCATTGCATTGGTATCCGAGCTAAATTCTTTCTCTTTCATGTTTCGATTGAGCTACTCATTGCTAAATCTAATCTCTACTCCTTAATCTATTTTTTATTCATTTTCATAAGCTAATCTCTATATTTCTCAAATCTTCTCCATACAAAATACCTCTTGCCTAATAAATTAGGCATACTTTGGAGATTCTACATGGAGCAAGTGGAGTACATGACAACCTTGAAGAATCATTAAAGCAAGTATCAACAAGGAGGAATCAACAAAATTGTTCTTCATATCATTGAATCAAATATCAACAAGGAGGAATCAATGAAATTTTTCTTTGCATCATTAGAGACAATTCATAAATACCTAACCAAATAAGGTCATTGTGTTGCATTTTTTATTCCTTTGGTAAGAAATTTTTCATTTTGCTTATTATTGTTAGAGTAAATGGCTTCTCAGGGTGGGAAGGATAAAAATGGTGAGAAGGGGGAAAACCCAATGTCCTCTTTCCATATGGAAGAGGATATTACAAAACCAAATGAAACAGATATGCAAGATTTAGATCTTAATGAGTATGAGGATATAGAAATGAAGGAAATGAAAGAAAAAATCTTTAATATAGAAAATAAACTTGAGAAAATGATGGGTCTTCTTAGCTTCTTGATGGGAGGGGGAGGATTGGGACTAAAAGAAATATCTAAAAGTAACATTGATGAGGGAAGGAAAAAACTCTAGAAAAAGGATTGAATGAAACCATAATTAAAGAGGGTCCCAAAACTAGAGACTAGGGTATGGTATTCAAAGATTTAAAAGTAACCACTTTTAGTGGAGAAGAGAAGGATAGAAATAAAGAGGCGGTCCATATTCTTCTCCACTAAAAGTAACCACTTTTAGTGGAGAAGAGAAGAATAGAAATAAAGAGGCGGTCCATATTTTTCTGCAAAAATGGCAAGACTTTTATCTTTTAAGAAATGTGTCTTAATTTCCCCATTGAAGCTAGCCTATCCTTCAAGGCAAAGCTTATAAGTGGTGGATGAGTTTAGCGAAAACTAGGCAAGTATCTATTTCTTGGGATTCGTTCAAGGAATTATTCTTAAAGGAATATCTTCCTGAAAATGAAGAAGATTGAAATTGGGAGGAGTGGGATAATTGTTCTATAGAACAAAAGAATTTAAATCTCACTCAATATATAGCGTGCTACAGAGAAATTGTATCAAAACTTAAGGGCCATGAGCATCACAAAGCCTAGGGAGATCAAAGATGTAATGCCTGATCAGGTCCAATGCATCAGGAAATCTATCATTAGGCGCATGAGTAGGTATGAGCTATGAGTTTATTTGAAAGACCAAGAAGCACCCGCGCTAGCGGCGCAGGTGCACAAAGAGCTCAAAATAGCATAGACAATTTTCAAAAACTAAGAGGCTTCATTAGAGGCCTAAAAACGGAGTAGTTAAAGAAAAACTTTGTTTCTCTTGTCTTGATCCGAGACATGATAAAAAAGCATTGTCCTAAGTCCCAAGGACAAAAACTTACTGGGAATGGTAATGATAAACCTAAAGGAAAATCAGCGCACACTATTCAAGTGTTAACACTTAAGGATTCTCCTAAATATAAATCGGTCAAGGTTTGTCATGTTGATCAAAAGTATTGTTGTATGCTGACAAAATCTATGTGGAAACCATCATTTGGACCACATGATTTGGTTCGAGTGCATGGAAATATTAAAGATAAAAATTTTAGAATCCTCATAGATGATACGGCCACACACAACTTTCAAAATTACATCTTGGTTAAGAAACTTAAGTTGCTGCAAGTCCCAAGTCCTCATAGTTATATAGTATCATTAGCCAATGGCTATGATAAAAATGAGTGGGATACTGTGGTAAACTAAGTTGGGATAAAAATTCAAGAGTATGAAGCACTTTTGGATTTTCCAATGATGTATCTGTTGACTAACAGATGTAATTTTTGGGAGAGAATGGTTATTTTCATTGGGAGATATACTTTCGAGAAGCTAATACACTAACATTTGAGCATAAAGGAAAATTTATTACATTGCAAGGAGAGCACAATAAGGAGAGCACAATGTACCATCTTTTCCTTTGATATGTAATATTAAGCTCCAAAAACTTCATCAAGGTAATGAAATAGAACGGAGATTTGCATGAGGAGGTGTATGTATCACAGCCCCGTGGTTTTGTTCAAAGAGGGTAGGAAAACAAAGTGTGCAGGTTGAAAAAGGCTTTATATGGTTTAAAGCAAGCTCCACAAGCTTGGTATGAAAAGATACATGCATATTTGACTGCACATGGTTTTCAGAATAGTCCAACAGAAAGCACCTTGTATGCTAAATGTGTGGATGATGTACATCTAATCATTGCTCTCTATGTCGATGACATGCTGCTCACAGGACCAAATGAGAGTCATATAGCTGATTTTAAGGTTGATTTGAATGCCTCTTTTGAGATGTTGGATTTGGGGCATTTGCGTCATTATTTGGGGATATCCAATGGTGCAGTTGTGACTTGCACTGGGAGCGATGTTGCTTCTTCAAGTTCTTGGGGTTCTTCCACTGGCACTACTTCTGCTTCAGTCTCTGGGCTGCATCCCCGTAGGTGTGTCTGACATAGTAGAATTCTTTAGGGGAGACAGGTTTTTGAAGATTAACTAAGCTGGGCTTTGAGGAGGAGTCATTTTTTGTGCTTCCGTCCTCTCTTCTTGTGTGGCCTCACCTGACAGTGGCTTCTTGCTGCTCTAGAACTTCCTAGTATGACTTGATTTCTTGTGGAAGCTCAACCTCAATTCTTTGTGTTTCTTCAGCCCCACATATGGTATGACACCTCTCATCTTTCTTTCAGTCTTTTTTTTTTCTTCCTCTCTTGATCTCCTTCATTATTGCCTTAGTTTTCGTGAGGATAGCTTGTCCTTCTTGCACTATCTGTTTCTCTGTTAGGAGTGCCAATGCATTCTCTCTTTCGAGTTCTGGTTTTGGGAGAGGCCTCCTAGCCACATGGTTCAGTACTTGTGTCATTAGTACGGGTTGCAAATCTTTGATTGATGGGCCTTAAGATAGTTCTCCATCTCTCTCTGTGGATGTAATAGGCCCAATCCTCCTCCTTTTCTTCATGCACGTTTGCGATTCGGTTTAGTGGCACCCTATTGTACCTACCCACTGGCTTTACTTGCATGATTAAGGACATTGCCTTGCATGCCTCTCTGTGACTTCATCCCTGATGTTCTCGTATTCAGCTCCATTAGAGTTGTAGGAGCTCTTCTTCAACATGGCATCTAGGGGCATCTTGTCAAAGGCATGTGTATGTATCTTGACTAGTGGTGGGAGCTGTAGAGCCTCACATATTAACTCTTTTGTGACCAGTACTTACTCCATGGTGCCATCTGCTTTTGTTACTGTCCCCCTCTTGGTGGCTTTGTCATACGTCTTTATGTTTTCTACACAAAGTTCTGTGTCTATGTTCCGGGGAGAACCTGTGCCATCCTGCCGAGGCCCAACTTCTCCAGCTTATCTTTAACTTCTACCTCTTCCAAAATCTGGAGGCACTCCAGGCTGTGGTATTGTAAGGCCACCTTTCCATGTGCTATTTTCCATGTGCTGTGTGGATCTCCTTTGTTGATAATGGCACCATGGAAAGCCTAGGCATATGGACCCATGTAATTCATCTTCGAGCCCCATGTTGGTCTCTTCTTTGGCTCACTAGGGATCCCATCGCACACTAGCATGTGCTACCGCGGGGGTCTCTGCGGCTTCTGGGTCTGAGGTTGACATTTGTACATGGAAAAAAGATCAGTCCATAGACTGGTGGGGCATGTGCCACTTGTTGTTATCTTTTTTCTCTTTTATTTTTATTTTTATGGTAAGAAGGTTAATTGTGATGGGAAGGGTGTTAGTGGTGTGAGCAATTAACGGGGTATGTTAGACAAGGTCAAATTAATCTTGTGAAACGAGGTAATACTGTGAGAGTTAGTTCTGTGAGGTGGAAATCCATGAGATGGATTTTTGTGAGAGTTAGTTTCGTGAGGTGGAAATCATTGAGATGGATTTCCGTGAGAGTTAGTTTCGTGAGGTGGAAATCTACCGTGAGATGGATTTCCATGAGAGTTAGTTTCGTGAGGTGGAAATCCATGAGATGGATTTCCGTAAGAGTTAGTTTTGTGAGGTGGAAATCCATGAGATAGATTTCCGTGAGAATTAATTTTGTGAGGTGGAAATCTGTGAGATGGATTTCCATGAGGTTATAGGTTTTTGGCCATAGCCGTGAGGTTGCAAATTTTGGCCATAGCCATGAGTTTGCAGGTTTTTGTCCATAAAGTATTTAGGTTTCATTTTTATGAATTTGATGAATGTTATGAAAGAAAAGAAAAAACAAGGAAAGGCCCAAGCTCCCACCTCAACACCACGTAGGTGTCGATTGAAATCGAAGAAGCGAGGAGGAAGGCGATGTAAGGAAGGCACGATTGCGTTTGTGCACACGATGACCGACGATTGCAAAATGAGGAAAAAAGGAAAGAGTTTCGATTTTATTGCGCAGCCATCAGACTGGGTGACTGCCTTAATGAAGATTACCATGTGTCGTCCTTTGATTGGTCTAGAAAAAGTAACCGTTTCACGACGTGAAGCGTTTGGTATCTAGTTCACAGCGTGAAGCATTTTGTACCAATTCACGGCGTGAACCTTTTAAGGTCAGTTCACGGCATGAACTGTTTTGTACCAGTGCATGCGTAAACCTTTTAAGATCAGTTCACGGCGTGAACCATTTTTGTACCAGTTCATAGCGTGAAGCATTTTGAATCATGTGTGTGCAAGATTGATACCCTATATTTCTCTTCATGCTCAGACATGCAAACATGCATTGAAAGAAGTGAATGATACCCAGTTTTACCTTGTATCCATTTTTGACTAATGGATACCTTCATCTTTTTATTGCCATGGAAACCAAGGTGGTACTTTGGCACTTCTGGGGATAGGTGTTGTTGCAAGCGTTTTAACTCCGTGTGAGAGTGCTTGATTCTTCCCTCCACCCAACTGAACAGTGTTTCTACTGAGTCGTCCTGTGGATTGGGGCTTGTATCAGTGTCCATTTGTTGAACTTTCTTTTTTCTCCTTTCAAGGTCCTTGTCTAGCTCCTTGATCGAGGTGGTTAATGGTATTGGTTTGGTTATATTTAACCATACTTGTTGGGTTGGCTTCTTCCTCCACACTAGTGTTTGTGCACTCTTAGCATTGGTTTTAGTTGGGAGTTGGTTCTGAATGCCTTTACTACCTTTTAATTTGTATTCGGAGGTGTTTGCAAATGGTGACCACTGGTGGGTAGAGTTTAGGCACCCATACTGTTGTATTGCCTTGGTAGTAACCTTGTGCCATGAGCAAGTCCTTTCAGACCCATTTCTTAACGAATGTTTTGTGGAGTGTTGTTTTGTTTGGAGTACCGCCAACTTTTACCTGTGCATACCATTTCTGTCCCTTGTCTCCCTTTCAAACCCTTCTTTTTGATTCCTTATTATTGACCCCCTTCTTATCCTTATAGAGCTAGTTTCCAAGTTGACCCTTAGGCACCCAATGTTATGTACCCTCTGACTTGGTATGCTTTTTACATAGGGATTATGGAATTGCTGCTTTTTTTGCTATCGGGGGCACCATGTCCAGTTTGAACAAACAAGCATTAGGGAGGTCATTATCAACACTAGTTTGCTGGTTTCCCATTTGTAATTCTTGACACATGATCGGCCAACACATGCTGTGTCCCCTTTCTTACTGTAACTATAAAGCCAAATTCTAATAGTAATAGCAACCAATGTGTGATTCTTCCCATGGTGCAAGGCTTGTTCACCAAATATAATAAGACCTAATGGTCCACAAAGAACGTGAATTTGTTGGCCAATAGGTAATGTTGATACTTCTTGACTGCATAAACCATGGCCAACCCTTCTTGCTCTGTGGTAGTGTAATTCACCTCTGCATCATTCAATTGATGTCCGACTAGCAAAACAGATTGGATAGTCCAATTTGAACTCACCAGGCTATGCTAGTACACATCCAATAGCAAAGTTTTATGCATCAATATGCACATGAAATATAAGGTCCCAATTGGGTGGTCTTAGAAAGCTGGGTGTCAAAAACAAAACAAAGCTTCTACCAAAGCTTTGTTTTGTTTTTGATGCCTAGCTTTCGTAAGCTTAGGCATTTCTGGTTCTTGAAGGATGACTTCCTCTTTATGTTTCCCTTCAAGTGATATCTTACTCAAATCCTCACCCCAATCCTTAGAGAACTCGTCGTGTACCTTAGTGGCTTTGATGTATCTCAGCCCACTGGGCATCCCGTGGGTCTTCTTCGTAGAGTAGGGAATTTCATCGAGCAATATATCATTTCTGCTTTCGCCATCTTCTAAGGCGTTGGGCGTTGGTATGGCCTTGTGATCCAGTCCCTTCTATGCTAGAGACCTCCTCTTCTGATCCCTCATCAATGGTTTGCCAATTGACCATACAGATAGAGGTAGTGGGAATAGTTCCAAATTCTACATATTGGGTTCTCTCTGGGTTGCATCACATCTATGGTAGCTAGCACATGCATCTAGTTTTCACTGAAATGAGATGGTCTAAGCACATTCTTGATGGTCTAGAACCATTGATGTGCTTTTCCTTCTAGGGTCAGTGAGAAAGCATGAATCATTGTTACATCATTGACTGGCCTGTAGGTTATGTAAAGTCTGAGGATAAATATATACCTAGATATCTAGCCAAAGGTGACGAGCCAACATGTCCATGGCCAACCAAGCATGCACGTCTAGCATACAAAGGTGAGGGGGGCCGAAGGGGGATGCGTGACCACGACAAGTGTTAAGGGTCAAGGGCTCGAACACATGGTAGATATTCCAAGTTATTTTTGGGATTTCACACAAGGGAAAGGGGCCCTAGTGCTTAGCAGGCGCCCTCGTGTGTGAAAGCCCATTTTAGGGGAGCATTAGGAATATAATGGCAGGGTGGAAATTCATTTAGCTATAGAACTAGTTTCCCCTTCTCTTGCTCTCTCTCTTCCACACACATAGCTGGCGTGTGACATCCTCCCAATTTTATTTCTTCTTATTACTGACATACACTCTAAGCATGTCTTCTAGTATTTTGTTGACTCTTTTTGTGTGACCATCAGACTACGGATCAACAGCCGTACTCATACTCAAAGTAGTATCTAACTTTTGGAAGACTTCTCTCAAAAATTGGCTACTGAACTTCCTATCTCTATCAAAAAACTATATCTGTGGGAGGCTATATAGTTTATAGAGATGTTCAATAAACAATCTAGGTAGCTCAGGAGTTTCTAGTAGGGATAAACTTGGCCATCTTTGCCAACTTTTCAACCATTACCCAGACCGAATCATTCCGTATATTCATCTTAGGTAATCTTACGATAAAATCCATGGAAATACTCTTCCATTTCCCTCTAGGAATATCTGATGGATGGAGTAAACCTCCTACTTTGAGTCACTCATGTTTGTTGACGTGACACTTCAAGATAGCAAACCACACCCAGATCATAGTTGCACCTGCTTGCAAAAAGAGTTGCACATACATGTGGACAGTGGATGCATGACCATTTGTAGAAAGCTTAATCCATGGGTTTCGATAAAAATCATGCAGTGATTTCTAAATATGAGTTTTTCAAACACTTAATATACACATGCCAAATGACTTGCCTCTATGAGCCTTTGTGCATGCATTAAGACATTTGCAAACCAATGTCCTAGAAGAATAAATAGCACCTCAAACATGGGACAAAAAAAACAATTCTCATGCTTGAGAACTTCATGTAAGTTCTTGTACCAAGTTATATGAGAACTCATGCTACGATCTCTACAAGTTCTTGTACCAATGAATACTTGTGCCAAATCATGCGAGTTCTCAGATGATGAGTGGACCTATAGGTGTGAGGGGAGGGGGGAGGGGGGAGGGAATGCATAGAGTGCAAGGAGAGAGAGAGCCTCGCCATTCTCCTATTTGCCATAGCACACAGGAGAGGGAAATTAAGAGGTAGAAGGAGATATTGTCATCTCATGACTTGTGTGTGTGTGTGTGTGTGTGTGTGTGTGTGTGTGTGTGTGTGTGTGTGTGTGTGTGTGTGTGTGTGTGTGTGAGAGAGAGAGAGAGAGAGAGAGAGAGAGCACATTTGGGGTTGTTTGGAAATCGTTTCCATAAAATGCAAATAGCATAAGTACTCTTTGAGAGTACTTATGCTATTTGTTTTGTATAGAAACCCTCTCATTTAAAAGCTAAGAAGACTATCTACTTATCTTGGAAAAAGGAGTAGTTACCACCATGCATAACACTTGCAAGAAAGACACCACTCATGAAGGTCACATCCAAACATATACAATGCCCTATGTGGATTTATCAACATCGTCAATTCGCAATTGGTAGGTTGCAAAAGGTCTACAAACAAGATTATGTATAACTTTACACCCGATTATCTTAGGGACAATAACAATATACATAGATAATAAGGCCTTGACATGCAAATGAGTGTAGACCTCTATGTGTGTGTGTGTGTGTGTGTGTGTGTGAGAGAGAGAGAGAGAGAGTAGATAATAAGGCCTTGACATGCAAATGAGTGTAGACCTCTATGTGTGTGTGTGTGTGTGTGTGTGTGTGTGTGTGTGTGTGTGTGTGAGAGAGAGAGAGAGAGAGAGAGAGAGAGAGAGAGAGAGAGCAAATAGAAGGATAGAGAGAGAGGGAGGGAGGGAGGATAGAGAGAGTGAGTAAAGAGAAGAAAAGAGAGAATGAGATAGGGAGGACAGATAGAGTTAGCAAAGAGAGAGTGAGCAAAGAGAAGAAGAAGAGAGAGAGAGAGAGAGAGAGAGAGAGAGAGAGAGAAGAAAAGAGAATGAGATAGGGAGAACAGATAGAGTTAGCAAAGAGAAGAAGAGAGAGAGAGAGAGAGAGAGAGAGAGAGAGAGAGAGAGAGAGAGAGAGAGAGCAAAGGGGAGGATAGAGAGGAGAGAGAGGGAGGATAGAGAGAGTGAGTAAAGAGAATAGGGAGGACATACAAAGTTAGCAAAGAGAGAGAAGAATAGAGAGAGTGTGAGATAGGGAGGATAGAGAGAGTGAATAAAGAGAAGGATAGAGAGAGTGGGATAGGGAGGGCAGAGGGAGTTAGCAAAGAGAAGAATAGAGTGAGCAAAGAGAAGGAAGTGGAGAGAGAGAGAGAGAGAGAGAGAGAGAGAGAGAGAGAGAGCAAAGAGAAGAATAGAGAGTGAGATAGGGAGGAGAGAGAGAGTTAGCAAAGAGAGAGAAGGATAGAGAGAGTGAGCTAGGGAGGATAGAGAGAGTGAGTAAAGAGAAGGATAGAGAGAGAGTGAGATACGGAGGACAGAGAGAGTTAACAAAGAGAAGGATAGAGTGAGCAAAGAGAAGGAAGTGGAGAGAGAGAGAAAGAGAGAGACAGAGAGCAGAGGGACTCGTCCCATTCATCCTCATTGTGGTTTTTCTCAGTTTAATACATTTCAATCAAAATTCAGGAATCATTATTTTTCAATCAAAATCCAATTCAACTCATCAGTTCTCAACCAGAATTTTAAAATCATATCAACCACATTCGAATTCATCATCTGAACAGCATTTTAGCTTATAATTTCAAGATCTTAGATTTACTTGTATATACTACCAGTAAAGAGCTGCAATTATACCCTCGGTATATACGGGTAGTCACGGTCCTTGGAACTATAAGGTAAATATCATCATGTCTAGGCCTCAAGCAAGTCAAGGATTCCATACAATTGTGGTACTTCCATCTAGAGACTCAACTACCAATTTATAAATTTCAGTTTGAATATTAATTTGTATGATTACAGGAAATGATGCTTCCTCTTAAACACTCAGTCTCGGTGCATCTTATCATCACAGTACTGACAGATAATATTGCAAGTACGCACTATAAATGGATGAGTCTTGAGCCTTGCAAAAGGCTGGCTACCGATTGTATCATTTTTTATTTTGGATTGATATAAGAAAGACCGTTCTTTTTTGTTATCTCTCTCTCTTTTTTCTAGGAAAAAAATCCTTCAATTAGTTAAAGAAAAAAAACAGCCACAAAGGGCTAAATACAAACTTGCCTCATATAAGGACGGGAAACAAGTGATCATAAGGGGAAGAGATGCTTCTCCTCCGACTGGCCGCTCTATGAGGAGAAGGCTATCTCATACAGGGGAAGGGGGGGAACAACCACACAGGTGGTCTGTAATGCCAAATGGGGTCACCATCTCTACTATGAGGAAAGGGCCAGGCCTCCAAAGTCTCAAGAAGGCTTCCTGCCACTTTGGCATGCGATCACAACCTCCCTGTAGCTTCCCCCCCACACTGACTGCAGAGGGTGTGAATGATGTCCAGCAGCCGAACCGCGCTATATATGCAAAGAAAGGAGCATCTAGATTCTCCACCCTATCTGTGGGATCATGCCAAGTCCACTCTAGGGTCCCACTACAACCGTGTGAGTCATCACTCCCAAATAATCCATAACTACCAAAATCTCTCCCTGGCCACCTTGGTCGATGCTAGATCTTTGTGCCATGCAGGTGCCTAAAAAAACCAATCACCCTCACCCTCTGCAAGGTGCAGCCTTTGAAATCCTCCAAGGGGTGCTCTAATCTCTTTAATCTGCCATGTAATCCAATAGAAAAAGTGAGCAGACCATTGTCCCCCCTCCTCAGTCTCCTCTCCTGCTCCCGAAATCCCTCCAGGGGGCTGCCTCCTCTGTAAGAAAATACCGACCTTCCTCCCAAGGCCATCATCCAAAGTGCACGCTGCAGATCTTGAGGAAAAGTCCATAGCCGCCCATATCTGCTCAATCCGACTACAAATCCTGGGGTCCTGAATGAGGTTGTCTTGGATCCTAGGGCTTGCATGTTTTTCATGCCTCCATGGGTCCTCTAAGGACAAAATAATTGGGGCATGATCAAAAAATGTAGTGCCTGCCAGAATACCAACCATGCCTCCACGGCTGCAAGCCTACTCATCTCAACATAAAACCTGTCCAGCCCGAGAGAGGTTGGGGCCAGTGCTCCGCCTATCCGATTGAGAGAAGCTAAGACTCCCAAGGCTACGCCCAAACTCTAGAAGATGCCAAGGATCCTATCCCCTAAGAATTAGTATCATCTCCTCCCATGCAGAGAGTAATCCACTCCTGAGACTGTGGTTGTGCCACCTCCAACTATGTCCTCTGCTACCTCTATCATATGTTGAAGTCAATGTCCATGCACCAAAAATTAGCCTGGGGTAGCGTCTGTCGGGGACAGTGCTCCAAAAGATAGCTCTACCTGCTGGCAACCGTATTCGGGGCATAAATGTTGAGGAAGCCAATTCTATCCTCTCCAATCAGAATGGTAACCCACTCAGCATATCTTGGAACTATGACTCCTGATCTTGTCACAAATGGCAGAAGCTGCTTATTACTGCTGATAGAGAGACACACTCCTCTCTGTGTCCATGAGGGGCCAAAGGATGGAGACCAAAAAGTATGACTCCTGCCTGGTAGAACCTTCCCGTAGAGCGACAAGTATGCCCCTCAGTAAGTTGGTGCTCCTAGAGGAAAAGAAATTTGATAGATCCCCCCACCATAACTCGATGCAACTCTCCTCTAAGGACACCTCGTCTCTGAAAGCACTGAGGCCTCCCTATGCCCTGAATGTTCTGTGGACAATCCTCATATCCATCTCTGTGTGAGGCGAAACTACAGGAACTACCCTCCACTTGAAGAGTCTTGGGCGTGGGCTATAGTCACAATCTGTCCTAGTATAGAGTCGCACCAAGTGGGCATGGATCCTGCCCTCCATGTGCTGCCACTCTGCTTGAGCACAAGAGTATGCATACTCCATGCTCCATCGATCACAATGGAGATATATGTAAGAATGGGGGGAGGTATTTTGAGAGAGGTATGCATGAACACAAAAAACAGCACCTCCAAACTCGAGGTCACCATCTCCCTTTCCTGGTCTCTATGGGCTAATCCACCAAGCTCCATCCTGGCCAAAGGCCATAGATGAGTAAGGACATCGGTTTCAATTTTACAGAGTTTTAATTTGACACCCCTTAGCTTGATCCACTGGGTCAAGTGTTAACAGCAGCAATCTACCCAGCACAATCCACTAATCTCATAGTGATTTGCTGAAGTCATTAACGTCATTCTAGCTACGAACATTATCACAGAGACTCGTCCCATTCATCCTTATTGTGGTTTTGCTTAGTTATTATAATTCAGCCAAAATTCAGAAATCTTCATTTTTCAATCAGAATCCAAATCAACTCATCAGTTCTCAATCAGAATTTAAAATCATATCAACCACATTCGAATTCATCATCTAGATAGTATTAATGCTTACAATTTCAAGTCTTAGATTTACTCGTATATATTGCCACTAAAGAGCTACAGTTATACCCTCGGTATATACGGGTAGTCACAGTCCTTGGAACTATAAGGTAAATACCATCATGTTTAGGCCTCAAGCAAGTCAGGGATTCCATACAATTGCCGTACTTCCATCTGAAGACCCAATTACCAATTTACAAATTTCAGTTTGAATATTAATTTGTATGAATTTTATCACACAATTACAACCTTTTACTGCTTCTTCATAAATTTTTGACATTTTTGGCTTCTCAGTTCCTCATTAGCCAATTTGCTCTAATACCAGCTATAAGATCCCTGACCCCACTACGCAACGAATTTGGGGATGCTAGCAACGAAAGTAGAACTTCTTGCTGCACGGAGCAGGGTCCCACACTCGGGGCCTCGCCCACGAATATCCAAACAAGAGACTAATCCATCGGTTCTTCCAAAACCGAACTCGAAAAAACTTCCCTTGCCCGGAAAGCACGGGCAATTCCTCCAGGATAACTTTTCTCTAACGTAGTCAAAAGCCTGAACTAACTGAACTGATGTGACCGAGCCCGTAAGTCCCATAATCAGATCAAGGAAAAGATTGTACTTGGATCATAGAGACCAACGCTTTTTTCCTCATTGAGAGGAGGCACAACCGTTGATTCTTTTCCATAGAATAATTTTTATCCAAGATTTACCTCATCTATCGTACTATACAAAAATTAAGTCTCGATTTATGGATCCATCACTCCAGCCTAACTCCATCTAATCCCATGGGTTAGCCAACCGCCCAGCCACTATAGTGATGGGATCCAATTAGGAATTTGGTTAGGTTTTGTCCCGGGTACCAAGGAAAAGATTTCCCAGGCCCCCTAGCCGGATATTCATGCAAACATAAAACTAGTCACACCACTTACACACCCAATATGAACTTGCCTTTTTCACAGATTCAACAATCTTTAAAACAATCATTTAATGAAACCATAGTGTTACTGATCATAATCCTCTAATTATCCAGTTTATCCTAATTTCCAAGTCCTTCCTTCATCGGTGTACCTATGACATCATTGGCAACCAGAATGCTCACCACTTGTTCACTCAGGGGCCTTTTCAATAGTTCCTAGCTCATAGTACCCGATAATATAATCACATAAAAATATCCAGATAGAATCTCCGTTGAAGATCAGTAAGATCAACCAACAAATCCATATAAAAGAGCCATGGACTCATCCGTTGTTAAGGACCAACAAGGTCAATCAACCAAATCCATGCCCGAATTCAGAAAACAACTCTTACTCCTTGTTCCAATATCTTCCCCGACGTACTCGTGGGTATCTTCGGCGACCCAGAGCCCCCCGAGCACCGTATGGTCAGCACCCTCTAGGATCCTTCACAGGTCACCTAGCGCTTCACTCATAGGCCACTTCCTTGGTCCCTCATCCACTGTACCAGAAGCTCACCATTTAATCAAACCGAGGCTGGTCAAGACCTCGACCGAGACCTTGCTACGCGAGACGTCCTCCGATGACTCTCCGTTCAGCAGTTGTTGCAGCTTTAACAGATAGGTCTCCACGACCTCATTCACAAGACGATCAAAATGCTTCCCCAGCATTCTTGACATAAAACAGTCATTTAAAAACAGATTTCACAAATAAATACAGTTCCAACAATATTTTCATCTTTTCTCATTACTCCGCATCCTTTCACATTAGACCCCATCTTTTTTTTCATCTTACCACAATTTTATTTTCATCATCGATCCCTATCACATCACATCATTCCTACATCAAATCACATCCACACATCAATCCACATCTTCCATATATCCATCCACGTCAATCCACATCATTCAAACATCCATGCACATCAATCCACATTATCCACACATCAATCCACCTCATCCATACATCCATCCACATCATCCACATCAAACCACATCATTCACTCATCATACACACATCAATCCACATCATCCACATCAATCCACACATCCATTCATATCTTCCATACATCCATCCACATCAATCCACATCATCTAAACATCCATGCACATAAATCCACATTATCCACACATCAATTCACCTCATTTCATAAGCATTCCCATTCTCATCTAATCACATCTTTTTCTATCTCATCACTTATTTCCTCACTTATCCTCATCAGATCTCACCCACTTGCATCTACCCATAAATCTCATCACTTCACATACATTAACATCTATACAGTTTACATCGCATCTTATCACATTCATTTCACATCACATCTCATTCATTCACATCCCTTATCATTCATTCACATCCTATATCATTCATTCACATCCCTTATCATTCATATCTATGCAATTTACATCACATCTCATCGCTTCAATTCTCGTTCATATCCATCACATTTACATCTACATATATTCTCCCACATCCATACTTATCACATACACATCCACATCTATCCTTTCACATACATCCACATCCATACTTATCACATACACATCCACATCTATCCTTTCACATACATCCACATCCATATTTATCACATACACATCCACATCTATCCTTTCACATACACTTATCCACATCCATTCTTTAACATACATCCACTTCTATTCTTCACATACATCCACATCCATACTTATCACATACACATCCACATCTATCCTTTCACATACATCCACATCCATTCATTCCCATCTATCTGATTCGCATCCCATCTCATACATCTATTTACCTCTCATTCTCATCACATCTATCCATCCATTCATTCTCATCTATTTGATTCGCATGACATCTCATCACATCTATTCTTAGAATGCAAGAGAATCCTTATTTTTTATATAAAGATTCTTTACACATCTATTTATGCATAATTTCAATTTTAAGGAGAATGACACTTTTGAAATAAAAATAAATCTTTTATGCATCTTTCTATGCATAAATTCAATTTTAATGAGAATAACTCTTTTGAAATAAAAATAAATTTCTTTATGCATCATTCTATGCATAAAATCAAAATTGATGAGAATAACTCTTTTGAAATAAAAATAAATTTCTTTATGCATCTTCCTATGCATAAAATCAAAATTGATGAGAATAACTCTTTGAAATAAAAATAAATTTCTTCATGCATCTTCCTATGCATAAAGTGAAAATTGATGAGAATAACTCTTTTGAAATAAAAATAAATTTCTTTATGCATCTTCCTATACATAAAATGAAAATTGATGAGATTAACTGTTTTGAAATAAAAATAAATTTCTTTATGCATCTTCCTATGCATTTAATGAAAATTGATGAGAATAACTCTTTTGAAATAAAAATAAATTTCTTTATGCATCTTTCTATGCATAAAATAAAAATTACACTTTTAGAATACACAATTGGTGGGGATTACTCTTTTTGGATAAACTTATTTCATTAATTTTTAGAAAATTTCACCATAACCTTCTTTGTATGGCTGACCATTTTTTAATTTTTTCTAACTTAAAATTACTTAAAAATTATCTCCAATTGGTTTTAAGCACTCTAAACTAATCAAATTTCACTTTTAAAAGAGAAACAATATGAAAAGTTTAATTCCAACAATTAGATTACTTAACTGGGATAAAGAAGGGCTGAATTTAAGAATGAGAGAGGAGGAAAGCCTTTCCAGCAAGGCATAGCTTCAGATTATCATTTTAAAGATAACAAAAATTAGAAAACCATTAAAAGAATAAAGAAAAAGTAAGATTTCTAACTTACATAAATTTCTGAGAGCTTTCTTTTGGCTTGATGGTTTGAGGGATCTACTCTTGTTTGCAACAAGAGTGGCCACCAATTCTTTAGAAGAGGGAAAGGTCAAAAACTAATGAATTATTAAGAAATTCATAGTTCTTGGCTCTGGGGTGGAGCAGAGTAACAGTGCATAAAACACTATTAAGCTTTAACAAAGGAGGAGGCTTCTATTTATAGGAAAAAGTGAGCCTCTAACCAAGCAAACTGATTCTAGAAATTTCCAAATCAATTTGGTCAATTTTTGACCATTTTTAGATCAGTTTAGCTCAATTTTTGGATCTAGTTGAAGCAGGAGATGTTAGAATTTTGTGATGCTTATGCTAGATCAAATATGTGGAGGAGAGAGACTCACAAAATACAAGAAAATATCTTGCTTATTAAGTTTTTCAAAATACAACTAAGCTTCATGCTACATACATTGCCTTCTAGCTCCACCTTTAAATAGGTGAGCTAGTGGACCATAGGTCCATTCACACACACACCCTTCTCCTCCCCTTTTACAAAACCTTAGTCTCTTAATACCCCCCCTCAATACCAACTATGAAAGAAAATTGGAATAGGTGGTATTGGACATAGGTTGCCTTTATAACATTAGGCGTACAAGGTTAGGAATATAGGTGTGGTTACATTGAGATTTAAAACAACTCCTCAGTGGAGTTAGAGGCTGATACAAAGTTAGCTTTTGACTCTTTGTTAGGACATTTAGAAGTGATATGTCCCGTTTGTTTCCGTTTGTTTACATTTGTTACATTTCATTTTGTTGGGATATTTGATCCAACAATTATTTACCAAATGACCCACCTTTTTGCAATGGACACATCTTACTTTGATCACTTGATGTGACAAATCTTGTTTGATATTCGATGAAGTTGTTACATTTGAAGATTCAGCTCCTCCCTTTGTTGGGATATTTGATCCAACAATTATTTGCCAAATGACCCACCTTTTGCAATGGACACATCTTACTTTGATCACGTGATGTGACAAAGCTTGTTCGATATTCAATGAAGTTGTTGCATTTGAAGATTCAGCTCCTCCCTTTGGCCTCTTTTCTTCATCAAGACAAGATTGAATGACTCCTTCAAGGGTGGGATTAGGTATGTTCTTCAGGGTGGTGACTAAGGTGGGGTACACCTTCTTGACTGCTTTTAGTAAAACAGCCACTGCATCATCTTCATCCATTCTCGCATTCACTGATGCAAGTTGAGCCATAAGGCCCTTCAACAAGTGAGAGATGAAGGCTCCAATGCCGTCTCCCTCTTTGAGTTCCAAGCTGAAAAATTCAATTTTGAGTGAGATCTTGGAATTCTTACCACACGAGCTCCATAGAGCTTATCAAGCTCATCCCATAGCTGGTCCACATGGTGAATGAGAGCCTCATCAAGATGAAGCATGATGATGGCTTGTGCCCTCTCATCATCTTCAATATCTTCAGCCTTAGTTCAATCAATAACCTTAGTGCTAGAGATGAATGGCCAAAAACCTTTGGACATCATCTTGTACTTGACAAGAACTTGCCAAGTGTGGAAGCCCTCTCTTGAGAACTTCTTAACTTGGGTATTGTCCTTTGACATTGGGTATTGAAGGAGATTACTAGAGAGTAATGGGCTGATTTATGAAGAAGAAAAAACCAAAAATTTTGAAATTTTGGATTAAGTAGAAAGAGAAAGGCTTATGAGTGTACAACAACCCTTAATCAAGCCAAGGATGTTGCATAAAAAGGAGATTAAGATGGTGAAACTTATGGCTTAGCATTTAGGGTTTGTGTCCTAACCACTAATTCTGATGGTGGGGAGAGCTTCATTAGTGTCAAAGAACACTTTGTTTGGTGATTAAGATCACCATTAATGTTTAAAAACACAATTAGTGTTTAAGAGCACATTTCTAGCATCTAATGACACTTGCATTCGTGATTAGATTCACCATTAGTGTTTAAGAACATTCTTAGTGTTTAGAAACTCCCCTTTGCTGGATTAGAAGCCTCATTAGTGTTAATCAACACTATTAGTGCTTATAAGCACACTTTGAGAAGCTTTGTGCACTTGAAGATGATGTTGATGAAGCTTGATGAGAATGAGGCTCATGAATACCTCATGGTGTATGCCCACCACTTCAAACTCAAAATAGGATCTTCAACAAGCCCTCACAAGAGTACTTAAGTGATTAGTACTCCTTTAATGATAAGCATGAAGACTAATTAGTGTTTAAAACACTTTTATAAAGCTTTCATAAGCTTCCATGGCTGAAAACCAGACAGTCGCTTGGCGTTTTGTCTCCAACGCTCGATTCAAGAGGCCGCCATTCGGGTTGAGTTCCTGACTGTAGATACTTGAGGCTATGGGCTTCAAAAGCCCTAAGCCCACACAGCCAATAATCGCCTACAGTCGACGAATGGCTGTACGGCATCAGCTACTGTAGTTTTCATGCACCGGTCTGCTCAGACGGCAATGCCGCGGCCAGGAGAAGAGGAATATGTCGATTGGCTGTACGAGCTTGAGCGCCTAGAGGTCTTCTTCACTTTCCTAGTTGAGATCACGCCGAGATTCGGCCTCCTCAAGATGCTAGAGGGCCTCCACTGGCTGGGGGTTCTTCTCCACAAAAGATGAAAAATAACCTAGTCTACAGCAACCAAAATGTGACCTAATCTACCCAAGCTCTAGATACCATGTTACTAGATCAAATATATGGAGGAGAGAGACTCACAAAATACAAGAAAATATCTTGCTTATTAAGTTGCTCAAAATACAACTAAGCTTCATGCTACATACATTGCCTTCTAGCTCCACCTTTAAATAGGTGAGCTAGTGGACCATAAGTCCATTCACACACACACCCTTCTCCTCCCCTTTTACAAAACCTTAGTCTCTTAATAGGAGAGAGGAGAGATGAAAATATCTCATTATTTTTTGTGAGTTTAAAACTCAACCACACATGTGAAATAGGCGCCTCCTTCATGAGGGGAATTCCCCCACACTGAGGGGGAATTCCCCCACACTGGTGTCAAAAATGCATCATTTCACTAAATATCTCTTCTTTTTTAACTAATATCCTTGTCCTTAGTCAACTCTTCATCTTATGTGAGTATTTACTCATTTTTAGGGGGATTTTCTTTATTTCTTCATTTATCTCTAGCTCGCTTGACCACAAGGTGGATGTGCTCATGGAGACCGCACAGAGCTCCCCATTTTGGCATTCCCCCCTCAAACCCCTTATCAGGTTCTTGATCTACAATTTTGAGCCATCCGTCTTAACCTTCTCCAACACGATATATATATTGAAGAGTCCCTCTCCCACCCACAGTATACATATGCTCTATCCAAGCTCCCCATAGATAACCTAACTCTTATCCCCCATTTTTTCTTCTACAGGCTACTCACCTTCCAACACCCTCATGATTTCTTTGAACTCCCCTTCCACCCCCTTCAAGCCACCCTCACAGCTTGGAGTTTACTACTTCGCTATGGCTTCCCTGTTGGCCCAATCTGCTGATCTCATCGATTTATATTTACTAGATGGCATATGTCCCTACCCATATCTCCCCCCCTCTCAAGCCAGGCATCGCAGTACCTCCGCACAGCTGGCTGGCACATCATTCATGATGCTTACGTCTCCCTCCTAAATGATCCTCTACTACCGTACTCAATGACTAGCTTACTCATTCTCTACCACCACTGCTTCATCTAGATTGAAGTCATGGAGGCCACTGGCATATGCCAGTTCAACGACACACACATTGCCTTTCCATGGGAGTACAACGAACCTCAGGCTCTACCACCGCAATCAATTTTTTCTATGGTCACGATCCTCAGGCTGTCATTGTTGACTGGCCCTGCCCCCCCAAATGACAACGATGATGGCACTGATGGTGGGCAAGGCGACTTGCCTCCTCCACCCCCATGATCTGAAAAGATGCAGGGGAGAAGAGAGCTTGAGCTCTTGCAAGCACACACACACTCACAAAACCCTAAAAGAGAACACACAAGATGAGAGGCTGAAAATCTTCTTCTTCTTCACATAACACTCAACACACCATATACAAAGCTAAGAGTACACACAATATGAAAAGGTACTCAACCAAATACATACTAGGGTTCTCTATAGTGTGAACCCAACTAAATGAGCTGGTGCTATAACTATGCCAGTCTCAAGAATGGCTATCACACACAGCCTGTCATCCCATTAGCCGCATATCACCCATGATCTCACCAACCATGCCAGTGGTGTAAGTGTGGGGCCTACCCCCAGGGGTCATCAGTGTCCACTGCCTCACTAGATGAGCTCGATATCTCAACACTCCCCCTCGAGCTCAACTCCATCTCATGTACACCAAGCGAAGCCCTGAATCTACGGAGCTTCTCTGTACCCAATGCTTTGGTGAAGATGTCAGCGACCTGATCCTGTGTGGTGCTGACATAAACAAGGTCAATGTCTCCTGCCAAAACCTTCTCTTTGACAAAATGATAGTGGACCTCTATATGCTTCATGCGAGCATGAAAAATTGGGTCGTGTCCAACTGTATACTACTAATGTTGTCATAGAAAATGACAACTTGTCTATCCACTGATAGACCCAAATCTGCAAGTAGCTTTCTCGACCAAGCTACCTCACATGCTGCCATAGCAGCACCTCTGTACTCGGTCTCTGTAGTACTAGATAGAGCAACCATAGGCTGCTTCTTACTGCTCCAAGTCATAGCAGCACTCCCCAAAGAAAACATGAAGCCACTAGTAGATCTTCTATCTGAGATACTACCAGCCCAATCAGCATCTGTGTACCCATATACAAATATCTATGTCCCAGTTTCATAAAATAGTCCACAATGCAAAGTAGACCTCACATACCTCAGTATCGTCTCAATGCATCCAAATGTGGCTTCCAAGGAACCTGCATAAATTGACTCACCAACCCAACACCATAGCTCAAATCTGGCCTGGTTATCGTCATGTAGATCAAGCTTTCTACTATGTGCCTATTCATAGTAGGATCCTCCAAAATCTCTCCTGAATCTACACTCAACTTGCCATTCTGATCCAATGGCATTAAGATAGGCTTACAGCCTGTCATACCATACTTGGACAACATGTCCAAGCCATACTGTCTCTGTTGTTGTAATACAATACCATGTGGTGACCTAATCACCTCAATGCCTAAGAAATATCTGAGCTCCCCCAGATCCTTCATCTCAAACTTCTGTCTAAGCGAGATCTTTACATCAAAGATCTCTGCATCATGGTCCCCTGTAATGATCAGGTCATCTACATAGATGACAACAAGCACAACCCCTCTATCACACTGTGTCTCACATACCGTGAGAAATCTGCATTGGCTACATGAAAGCCAATAGTGACAAGATATTCGGAAATCTTGTCAGATCATGCTCTTGGTGCTTATTTTAAGCCGTATAAGGCTTTCTTCAACCTACAAACATGCTCGGGGGGTGACTCACATCCTCATAACCAGGTGGTTGCAACATATACACCTCTGCCTGCAAATCCCCATGCAAGAATGCATTCTTTACATCCATCTGATGATGAGAGTCAACAATCAAGGTGATATAGGCTAATATAAGGATGCCAAAGGTAACCTCTTCAACATCACCAATATATAAAGGGATGTAGAAGCAAACCATAAGTTTGAGGATGCACCTAGATTGGCTGAGGATATGCACCTAGATTGGCTGAGGATGCAGCTAGAGTGGCTAAGGAAGTGAGATGCACCAACACATAAAGGAAACCATAAGTTTGTGAATGCACCTAGAGTGGCTGAGGAAGTGAGAAGGACATAAAGGTTTAGGTGGGGGGTTTTTTCTATCCAACAAGAACCTAGAACATAGTACTTCGAGGCTGAGTACTTCGAGGCCAAGTGAAGTGAGGACCTCTCAAGAGGAAATCACCTCGAGACTAGGAAGTATAGCGAGTAAGGGGAGAATTTTCTTTTTACTCCTAAGGGAAACAAACCATAGAATCAAGCCACAAACCCCAAGACAAGGTGAGGATTAGACCTAATCAGGGAGGAACATTTAGCTTCCATAGGGAAAAGAACCATTAGGTGAAAGCCTTTGGAAAGAACCAAGTTGGTGACCCTAGTCGAACTAGTAGTGCCAATTCAATTAAGATGGGGAACTACCGTTGAGAGTTGACAGCCAAGACTATAGCCTCAAGTGTACCAATAGCTCATAGAGAATAACCAGGAGAAGCATCTTTTAGGGTGCCAACCTATGGATATGTGTGACCATTCGACCATCCTATACATAGGTACCTCCTAGAATGAACCCACACACATGGTCATAATGGCTGATGAGTGTTAACCACTCTGGTTAACATTACTTTTGCAAGTGTGGCTATGCTTATTGTACTCATCTTTTGTCACTACACAAATCACTTAATGTAAAAGAGACATGGGATGACCGAGCTTACGGCTTGTGTAATGCCGGTCATGAGAAATAGTTGTACATAGAGCTAGGAAGACTAGTTTTGGGCCCCCAACTGTAAATGGGTGGCTAGCCATTGTAACTATGAGCTCTTGTATATAAGACATTTATGAGATATGAAAAGGGACAATCGCATTAGACTCATTTGAGTTTTGCCTCTTCTCTCTCTCTCTCTCTCTCTCTCTCTCTCTCTCTCATTGGAGCTTGTGGATGTATGCTTGATTGCATGCTTGATTATCAGTGTGTGCTTGTAGGAATGGTGATGCTCTAGCTTCTCTCCTTCTCTCCCCTCTCTTTGCTCTCTACCAAGTCCCTCTTGCATGCATGTGGCATGAGGTGAAGGTTGAGCTTTCCATAGCTCCCTCTCTTGCTCTCTACCTAGCCATTGAATCTCTACTTGGGTGACACAAGTAGAGGTGGAGTGAGCCCCTAGCGGCTTCACATTGAGAAGTTAACCGTCATTAGGGTTGGTTAAGTGTAACTCTCGGAATCAACCCTTGCATGTTGTCTCTCTTCTCTCCTCTCTCTCTTGTGTCCAAGGTAGTTTGTTAGGCTTAACATCTTTGGTGCCGTTGTCGGGGAATGCATTTAGCTTAGAGTCCTCCACTTTGTTCATTTGCTAGAGTCCTTGTTTGGCCCTGTTGGAGTGCAAATCCACCAGTTGGTTGCTTGATTTTGTGCTTTTTTTTGTTTGTTGATGGTGATTCCATGGAGCATTGAAGGTTGATCAAGCATTGGAGCATTGAGATCTAAACACCAAGCGCGCGGGAGAAGCAAGTGCTCAAACATTGCCCTTGACATTCATGCAACTCTTTTATTTTTTGTTCTTTTTCATCAAGTTTGCAACTTAGCTTAATCCACAAATTAGTCTTAATTAGTTAGTTTTCAATGGGCATTATAGGCCTCAATAGATAGCTTGAGACTAGCTCTAGCTCTCTATTGAATCAAAAACATAAAAAATTAGTGGAATATACCTGAATTAGCAAGAATATGAGGGAAAAAACCAGGCAAAAATCACATTATGCAGGCAATTCTGAGAAGCAAATGGTCGTTCCCTTTACAAGCCACGGTCGTGGTACATCTGCCACACCCGTTCCCTTCTTACTGGCCAAATCTAGGAAGATCTTTAGCCTTGAATGTGGTAGTTTGCATTAAAAATGCAATAATTGCATTAAATTGGCATAAAGAGCATTCAATTGCATTCAACCAAGTGGGTACAACTGAATTTGTCGGGTGGCTGCCGGACTTGTAGCCTTAAATTCCATGAAATCCCCTCAAAAATCTGAAAAATCTATGAATCTGATAGTGCCACAGATGTTCCATATTTGCCACGACCTTTCCTTCCCAAAAGGTTTGCCCGTTCTAGAGCCATCGTTGTGTTTGCCACGACCGTGTTAGTTTTTCCACACCCGTGCCATTCTCTTTTACACCTGCATCAGAAAGCATACGGCCATTCCACTTGTGTGCCATGCCCTTACCACTTGTCTTGTCCAGAGCAAACGCACGTACCAGTTGTTTTGTGTGAAGTGTATGCCCATGGCAATCTTCCTGCCATGCCCGTACCCTTCATCTGCATCACGTACCTTCTCTATTTCAAACCGCATGCCCGTTCCTTTATGAAGCCATGCCCATGTCCTTCAGAAAGCAAACGGCGGTGTCATCTGCCATCTGAGAAGCGTACACCCGTTCCCTTCAGTAGCCTTAGAAAGCGTATGCCCATACCATTCCCAAAGTGTATGGCTGTACCATATTGCTTGAGTTTAACTTCACCGTTACAATGAGTAAAGGCTCACAGCATGTTCTTGCAAACCACATGTCACATATCCCTAATGGCGAGCCGCCCGTGGGAGTAGAAGATGATTTACTAGATGCCGCCCTATTTCAACTATGCTTAATTCCTGAATGGGGCAAGGAGGTAGCACACTTTTTAGCCAAACGGCTTACCAGTGGACCCCCTCCTAAACAAAGACCATGCCCGTCGCCTAATTAAACATGCATCCCCCTACCAACTCATCTGTCGTAGGTCAACTCTATAGGTAGGGGAAGGATAAGATTCTTAGACGTGTCCGTGAAGAGCAATATGTATTCCTTCTAGAACAAGCTCACTCTGCCTGTGATGGTGGGCACTTTGCAAAGCATATATCACTGCATGCAAGGTCTTAACAGCTAGGTTATGGTGGAGTATGTCAAGCAGTGCGACGAGTGCCAATGTGCATCAATTCCCTACTTTAAGGGCAGCACCCAAAACGGGGCATCGATTTCATGGGACCCATCAATCCAATGGCCAGATACACTCAAGCAAGATATATGATTGATGCCACAATCTATTGCACTAAGTGATTTGAAGCTCGAACTACCCGCAAAGCTGATGTGCGATTGACTACCGAATTCCTCTATGAATCAGTCATCACACGACGCTTCGGTTTCCCCCTTGAGTTTGTAAGCAACAATGGGACACATTTCATTAATGATGTAATCCAATTCATCTTGCAAGAGTTCCTTGTCACTCACAGAAACTCCTCCCCCTATTACCCACAAGCGAATGGCCAAGTGGAAAGCACAAACAAAGTTTTGTGTGCCATTCAGACCAAAATTGTGGAGGCCAGCTGTAATGATTGGGAACAAAAGTTACCGGTGGCACTTTGGGCTTATAGAACTTCCTACAAAAGGCAACAATCAATGCCACACCCTTCAGTTTAACCAAAAGTTATCCGTAGCACTTTGGGCTTATAGAACTTCCTACAAGGTAGCAACCAATGCCACACCCTTCAGTTTAACCTATGGAACTGAAGTGGTCATGCCAATGGTCCCTAGCTTACGCATTGTAGTACAAGAGAAGCTCATAGGAAATGTCTTAGGCTGTCACCTTTTTGAGCTTGAAAAGCTCAATGAAACATGTCTTCTAGATGTATACAGCATGATTGTCAAAAAGCTAAGGCGTAAACAATGGTTCGACAACCAACTAAAAGACAAACAGATGAATGAGGGTGATATGGTCATCCTGTTCAGCACGAAGACGCACAAAAAGAAACTCAAGCTTAGAGACTTAGGACCCTTCCTAGTCACTGAGATTACCCCACAAGGTGCTGTGCGCATCAAGACACTTGATGGTGTCCAAATGGCTGGTTATTTCAATGGTAGAAAATTAAAACGCTACTATGATCCTCTCACTGAAGCCACCTTAAGAGCCATCCATGATAAAAAAAACAATGCAAAAAGGACCATGAGAATATGAAACAAGCTGCCCAACAAGAGGCCAAAGTAAGGCAAGCCAAGATTTGGCAAAGACAAATCATGATCAACATGGCCCAAGTGGTCGACCTCGAAGAAGAAGAATGGGAGGTTGTGGTTAGGAATGACCACCCCGACCAGCTTCGTCCAAAAATTAACTCTTGTAGACACAGGGGCTAATTAAAATTAACTCTTGTAGACACAGGGGCTAATTAAAATTTACCCCTACCACAGTCACAACAGTGGCATCACAGCATGTTCACTACTTAGACACAGTCACTCTTTTATTCCACATTGGAAATAATCCCTTGGAGGGTAAGTTCTATATAATGCTTACAGAAACGATGCAAGAAGAAATACTCCTTGGAAGGGGTTGGATGGGACATAACAGATGCAACATCGATTTGGGATGCACGAATGACAACCTTACAACTAGCCTTCAGCCAAGTTACTATCCTCATGAAGAGCCCTACCCACTACTCCCACATTCCAAGAAGTCATCCCTCCTACACCCCAACCATCATTCCACCTTCACATCCCACTCAAGAAGAGGCCGCTCACACTTCCAACCACATCATACCATCCCCACCACCACACTCAACAACAACAACCTACTCCAACCACATCATACCATCCACCACCACCACACTCAACAACAACAACCTACTCCAACATCCCCCCAATCACACAAGCTAATAATCCACCACTAAAAACTAACCATACTAACATACGCACATGCACGCCTTCTCCAACTAGGGTGCCTAAGAATCTTCTAACAGCACAGGGCTATTATGAGGACACATCTACATTGTGGATCCCCTTGACGATCCAAATCCCACCCTCATCCATTGGCAACTAGAGCTCCTTGTCCCCCGTAGGCAGGTAACCACTTCACCAACCACAAGCCTATAGGGTATAGGACAAATGTCGATCCAAATTCTCTCCATGGCATCCCTATCCAATCATGCCCAGAACCAACATTCAGATGGATCCCCACCTCTATACTGCAAGGCCAACTTGTGTGATTGGGGGATGTGTCGATTACCCTTGTAGAAGTGTTGGAGTGGGTGATTTGGGCAGCTTGTCAGGGGCAATCGACATATTTGGATCCCCAAATCACCCCAACCCCAACTCCCACCTCGTGTCACTCATTCAGTAGTCTCATTGACCTTTCAAAGGAAACCCAAGGTGGCAGACTACCTACTATGACAAAGGCAAGCAAAAGCTTCACAAAGACACTCTAACTCCCATTCTACCGTCGATAGACCTTACCAATGATATACCCTCTCAATGTCGGTAACTCCTCCACCCATTATGGTAAGGTCTACCGTCGATAGACCTTACCAATGATATACCCTCTCAATGTCGGTAACTCCTCCACCCATTATGGTAAGGCTACCTTAGAGTACTCCAAAGCCACTGTCAACCTCTTCAGTTTCAAGTCCCTATCAGCAGCCTCTACATCCCCCCCAGGAATCGGACATCCCCACCTTGCCATCACCAAATTGGAACCGACCCTCCTAACTTTGGCAAATTGGACATGCCGTCAATACAAAACCCGCAATGGGTGGCAGCATAGCCCATGGGTACAAAACCTAACTCAGGGTGCCCACACACACACACACACAATAAAAATAAAAAATGCCACAGCCGTACCAAATCTGCCCCACGGCCGTACCATTTCACTTCCACAATCTGCCCACGGGCGCACCCTTTAGGACTTGAAACTTGCCACGGTCGCACCAACTTTCACTGAAACTGACACCATCATCCCATCATCATACCCATTTACCTCAGCCATTCTGAAACTGCCAGGGCTACACCATTAAGAACCCCCAATTTGCCACGGTCGTACCATTCCCACAACTAAAGTGCCATGCTCGTTCCCTTCTCACCCCAAGCTTGGTATGTCTATTCCCCCAACTGCCATGCCCGTACCAAAAACAAACCAGGGTTGCCACGCCTGTTCGTCGGAGATGCCATGCCTAAACCATCTGAATGCCATGGTCGTGTCATGGAAATGTATAAATATGGGCCCCACCCCCTCATTTCCTCACTTTCACCTTCCTGTGTAGCCAAGCTCTTGTAGTTTTTTCTCACAAGATCCTTTGTTCTCACACCCTTTCTCCGTAATGACTGACACCTCTGACTCCACCAGGGAGGTCCTCCACCACACTATCATCAGGAGGAAGTGTCAATGGGGGGCCGCTTTGAAGAGTATGCCCGCCACCCCCACACAGCTATGCCACTTGGGGGAAACACTCATGAAGCAAGTGGGCAGCCACACAGTACACTCATTGATAAAGAATAACCACAAGGTGAAGCACAAGCTCCTCTACTTCACAGGACCATGTTATTGGGCAGTGGCAACAGACCCTGTGGTGGTCGATCAAAGCTAGAGCAGCTGGGACTAGGCGGTTTGCCTACACTGGAGCCATGGGGGCCGGGACCTTTACAACTCTCTATATTTCATTGAGACATATGATGCCAACATGCACACAAGGGAAGTTCTAGATAATGAGGGCCATCCGCAAAGGGTACAGCTTAGTGTGGAGCTTATCAGATATGCTTTAGAGCTCCCCCACCTGGACCAACCATACGTGAGAGACTCACAAATGCCCCCAAGCTGACCAGAGGCACCTACAAGGGCACGACCAACAAGGAAGGGGTGGAGTGGGCAAACATTACCCAAGAAGATTTAATTATGCCAGCCCGATCCCTACAGTTTCTTCTCACCACATGCTAGACCGACAGATTCAACAGGTGCAGCATGTCCACCTTGGCCTGGGTGCACCAAGGACAAATGGTCAAGTGGGAAGAATACTTGCACAAGGAGATTCATGCAATATGCTCTAACCCGCAAGGGAGGTTGGCAGTGACTGTTGCGTGACGAGTGAAGATCAATGCAAGGATGCAACAAAAAGATACTTAGGGCTCTTGTAAAGATTTCCAAGTTGTAGATGAGTGTGGGAGTGGGCTTGACAATAATCCCACATGGGAACTTTTGGGAGTTTTAGAGTTTTTGTATAAAAAGTGGCTCATTTGAGAGCTTAGGGACACATTGGGCAAACTCATGTTTGAGCTCTCTTGAGACTAGCTCTCCCTCTTTTCCCATAGAGGTGCAAGCTCTTCTCTCTCCCCATCTACATTGTTGTAAGTTCTCTTTTTGTTAATTCAATGCAATGAGTTGATATTTGTCTTTCTCATGTCAATTCTCTAGTGTGCATGTTTCTTATTGATAGCTTCAAGGTTTGTGCATGCTAGGGAAATGAGTATTTGAGAATGAAGAATGGCTTTGATCTTGTGTATGCAATAGCTAAGCTTTCTTCTTGTTTGGATGCATGGATGAGTGGGATGATGAGTGAGTGAGCAATAGCAAGATTGAGCTTGTGTGTGTCTATGTCAATGGTAGTAGTATTCTTAGCATTCTCTCCATCAAATGGATAAGCTTTTGTGCACCGGTACGGGTTGAATCCCTAGCTCCGAAAGGGATGCAAATCCCATTGGATTGAGCTACATGTGGATCATACTACTCTTGCTACAAGTGAGAGAGTTTTCGGTCTCTCCATTGGCGCCGCTCTGCCGGGGAGAAGACTCAAATCCGGTTGAGAGTGTGTAGAAACCACCACTATTTCCTCTTTTGGTTGCAAAACCATTGAGTTATTAGGTTAAGTGCGGGTGTGCGATCCCGGTGTGAGTGGATAAGGTTAGGATAAGGAAAAAAAAACCATTGAGCGGTTGAGGTTTCTCCCGCGTTGTTTTTTATGTTTTATTGCTTTTATTCCTTTTCAAGTACCGTCATTATGCTTACATTCATTGTTTTTTTGCCATTTCATGCTTTCATGCTTTTCGCTAACATGTGATTAGTAAAAAAAATAAAAAAAAGAAAAGAGGTGCGTTGCTAAGCTCTTCCATAGCTTATGCAAGTTCCATAGGCTCCCAAGCGTGAAGCCCGCTTAAGGAAGAGAGGAGAGAGGGAAAGAGAAGGGAGAAAGGAAAAAAAAGCGTGGAGAGAGGTTGCAAATTTTATTTTTTATTTTTGTTATATATATATATATATATTTTTACAATTAAAAAATTTCCAGCACCGGCGACACATGTAAAGATACATGAAAAGGTATACAACCATGCATGTGTCCATAGCTGGGATCAGAGAGAAACAATTTACACCTGATAATCATCGTGACCTTGAGCCAATCCGCAAGCAGTTGTGAGGCAAAGGCGGCCAAGGGGTAGCAAAAGGTGTTGTGAGGCAAAGGCGGCCAAGAGGTGGAGAACCAAGAGTTGATCGGGCAGCCAGGCAGCTGCTAAGTGGGCAGAGAAGGCGGTGGCCGGTGGCATGGAGGCGACTGGCCGAAAGAGGATGCCGTGTGGAAAGAAAGGCGTCAGCTGGGCGGCGAAGGATAAGCTGGTTCGAAGGCATCATCACCTGTAGCTAAGGCTGTGAATGTGGCTGAAGCAAACGAAGGCAGCCGCCGCAAGCAACAAGATGTCGGCTGGCTGAAGCAAACGAAGGCAGTCGCCGCAAGCAACAAGATGTCGGCTGGCTGAAGCAAGTGGAGGCGACCGGCAAGCAGAGGCAAACGCAAGAAAGGTGTAGCAACAGGCTGTAGGCGGTGGCGGAAGGAGACGAAGGATTAAAAAAAGGCCAACTGGTGCGAAGGTGGTGCTGCAGCTGGGAAGAAGGTGAAGCTAACGTGGCTAGAGGTGGCACAAGCACCTCCAACGCACGCGAAGAAGGCCTAGGCCGTGTAGGGGGCGAGGTGGCGCAAGCACCTCCAACGTAGGCGAAGGCCGGCGTGAAGGCAAGCTGCAGACGAGGAGAGGAGAGCAGCGAGCTCTAGAGGCCAAGAGGCGGTGAGGCGCAACAAAAAGAAATAAAAAAAGCTAACTGTCGACCTGCGTGGAGGGTCGAAGAGGAGAGGAAGGAGGTGGAGGGGCCGGCGTTGCAGGCGACCTGCGTGGAGGCGTTGAAGAAGGCGTGTGGGGGCCGGAGTTGCAGAAGGCGCGTGGAGGCAGCAGAGAATCCGGAGCCGCACGATCCGGAGGAGATAACGATAAGGAAAAGGAAAAAAAATTAAAAAAGAGGTTAGTATTTTTTCTTTTTTTAATTTGTTATTTTGTTTTTGTTTTTATTTTTTTTAAATAAAATAAATAAATAAATAAATAAATACCATAAAACATTAAATTCAAAAAAAAAGAAAAAAAAGGAGAGAAAAGAAAGAAAGAAAAAAACAAAAAAATAATTTTTGTGTTTGTATTTTGAATCCATATATTTTGCAATTTTTCATTTTTTAAATTTCTATAAAATTTTGCATAATTAGTGTAACTTGCATTGTTTTAAATTTTTGTAATTTTATGCTTGTGTGTAATGAGTTGATTAAAAAAAGAAAAAAATAATAATTTTTGTGTTTTTTTAGGAATCCATATTCTTTACCTATTTTGTAATTTTTCATTTTTTTAAAACTTTTGTAAATTTTTTTGTGCATAATTAGAGTAACTTGCATTTTTTAGAATTTTTGTAATTTTGTGCATAGTTAGTATTTTTATGTAATTAGTAAGAAAAAAAATAATAAATAATAAATAATAAAAATTTAAAAAAAAAGAGAGAAGAAAAGAAAATAACAGATATAGAAATAGAAAAAAAATTGTAAATTATGTATTTTTTTAGGAATCCAAATTTTTTGCATATTCTGTAACTTTTTATTTCTTAAATTTCTGTGATTTTTTGTATAGTTAGTATTTTTGTGTAATTAGTAAGAAAAAAAAGAAAAAAAAAGAGATAGGTATTTATACACATACTCATTTTAGTTGCATTTAGTGGTTAGGTAGGGTAAAATATATATATATATATATATATACATATACATATATATATATATATATATACATATATATATATATATATATATATATATACACACATATATATATATATATATATACACACACACACATATATATATATATACACACACACACACATATATATATATATACACACACACACACACACATATATATATATATATATACATATATATATATATAAACAAAACAAAACAAAACAAAAAAAACAAAAACAAAAACAAAAAAAACAAAAAAAAATTGACCTTATGCAATTGCGGTCGGGACGTCTTATAGACTCTGCCACCAACCTTCTAGAGTACCTACACAGGAAAGTGGGACCCAATCGGTAGGAAATTTGGCAGATATTGCTGAAACCTTTTCTGAATCCCAATCCGATACCCTTTCCAGAACAACTAGCTCATTGTCCATGGACAATCTAGGGCCGTCAAATAGTAATCCCTTAGCCCCAAATAGGACACCCACAAGATCTTTTAATCCATTTGAAGCCGACACCATGGGGTTAACACTCAATGTGAGACTCCAATATGTCTACACGAACGCTCAAGGAGCTGAGATCTTTAGGGATCCACAACAACAGTATCTCGTTAAGATCAGAGACATTTTCTCAGAACTTGATAGAGCACCTCTAGTCAATGACCAGGGTAACATGTACATGGATGGAGATGGCGTTCGCTACGAAGTCACCTACCATCCAGAGAATGTAGACAAATTAGGGGAGCTCTCTAAAACCGAGTTCTTAGACTTATCGAAGCTTTCCAGAGCAAGGGAGTCTAGAGATGATTGGCTCATTGAGCCGGACATGCCAGGACCATCCAATGCCCAGTCCTCAAAGCCATCCATAGATGATTTACTTCTTGTAGATCTAAATTTGGAAAGGGATAGGAAAGGCAAGAACAAAATGGATCAGGGGGCTGAGAACTAATGGGAGTTTGTACGACAAATTCCAGTGACAAAGGTCTTACAGGATGACCCACTTCAAGAGGTCTATAAGGACTCTTTAGAGGGATATTATGCCACAACTAGATTGCCAGAGCTAGATCTTCCTCTAGCACTGGTGGTGGTAGTTGAGAAGCTTGCAGGACACATGAACCGAATCGTTGATAAATGGGCCAATGAATACCGAACCTTAGATTGGAAGGAGATTCGGGAGCTCACGTGGAAAGGACAACCATTATTCATGGAAGTGTTCTCAACAAATACAGCTAAACCAGGAGAGACAGTCTTTCTTGGAGAAATTGTTGCTCCTCCCCTACGAGAGTTCACTAGAGAGGGACCCTCAACATCAAAGTGGACCACTGCAAGTAGCCCAACTCTAGCACTAAGATATTATCCTACACCAAAAGTGCGACCACAGGTCACACCACAACAACGGTTTTCTCACTATGACAATCGGAGGGTAGGGGAGCCAACTCGGCCTCCCATAAATGCACCTCCTGAAATGGGTTGTTGCAAGATCAGGGTGTCCAGTTTTATCCAGTTTATGCTGGACTGGGACAATGCTTGGAGAGTAAATTTTGGGGGGCAAGGTACTTAAAATGAAATCAAGCAACTAATAGAAAATACACTTGCTCTTAAATTAACCCAATATAACTTAAATTAATATAGATTAGTCTAACTAATCAAAATTAATCAAAAATATGATGAAATGATAAACAAATGATCTTTCCATACTTAAAGTGATTCAATTTATTTTTCCATAGATGCACCATTACAAGTACACTAGTCCCTATAGGTTTTAAATGATTCACATCAAAAATGTAATTTTACTAATTAGATTATTAATATTTGCAGGCCTTCTGATAGTCTGGAAGAATTTTGAAAAAGAGATCATTAAAAATCCAACCATTGAATTTGTAATTTTTACTAACCACCACATTCTACTAATATCTCAGTATGTACCCACTCTTTTGATTTACAAGATTGAGGATTTTAAGTGGTAGTTATTGTGGGTACAAAAAGTGGCGTATATTATAACACTTTAAAGACCTTGAAATATTTAAAAAAAATAGACAAATATCTTAAAATTTTCTTGAAAAATCAAGTTAAGCTCTATATTATGTGAAGATCTAAGGTACAAAGTGGGAATCTCATATGAGTTTATATGTAAAAGATATTAGCATTTTATGGAATCAGTTCAAATTTGGGACAGGGTGTATACATTGACTTTGTACCTAAGAAAATGAGGACTTTTGACTATCTAATGCTTAATCAAATTATGCAACTATATTTCTAACTTTGAATATGATGTTCCAACAAAAGAACTTGAAACAAAATTCCTTCATTTACTAGGAGAGATTAGCCACTAAAGGTAAACAAATGCCTGTTTTTTTACTGTTTATAGGGTGCCTGAGTGGACAAAATTGAGCACCCTGATCTTGCAACCACCCAAATGCGGGTAACAAGATCTTTGGAGGGGGTTGGTGAGGCTGGTAATAGGGGACCCACACCAATTTGGGATGCATGTGGACCATCTTACCAAAGAGAGGAACAATTCCCACTGAGAGTGAGAGGCCGTAGGCCCTATGATGAGTATTCAAGACAAGTAAGGCCATCAACTCTTCAGAAACTGGTAAAGAAGTACGAAGGGTCGGGAGATCTATATAACCATGTAGCAGCATTTAGGCAAGCAGTTCGAGCTGAGCAAGTGGCTGACAAGCATACTCAAATTGAAGGATTTGGGCTCACTCTTGAGGGAAAAGCCCTTGCTTGGTTTCAGGCACTAGAGGCTTCAGACAAAGCTTCTTTACGAGTTTTGAAAGAGAGATTCATTGCTGCTTTTTCCTTGACGGGGATTCAACATGACACAGTAGCAAACATCTACTCTTTCAAGCAAGGCGAGAATGAGACTGTTAGAGACTGTGTAAATAGAATGAAGCAGTACATTAATCGTTGCCCAGAAGATGAGAAGCCCGCCCAGAGTCGATTAATTTCTCTCTTCTTAAAAGGACTCAAAAATTCAACACTGCATACACATCTCTATGCAAAGAAGCATACAAATTTCAATGAGTGTTGCCATGATGCTATGGATTTCACAGATAACTTCAAATTCCAAGATGGTACTGGCCCTGAGGTGAAACCTAGAGATCAGTGGGGTGATGACCAAAGTTCAGGGTCTAGTGCGCTAGTAAATCCAGACCAGATAGCTAACCTAGTACTAAGGAGATTGGGACAAACCTATCGCCCACCAATGCAGCCACAACAGCAGCAACAGCAGCAGCAGCGAATGAGGAGTGTACTACCTACAGGTCCTCATCTTTGTGGAGCATGTGGCGGTAACCATAAAACCGAAGAATGTAATACCTTTTCTCCTCTAGTCACAAACCAACCCACAAAGAAGTGGTGCCAGGCCTGTGCTTGGAACTTTACCCACACCACACAGGAATGTACTCGCATTGCAAGAATGAGACAGGAGCGTGAGCAGCAAAGGGGTGGAGTAGCTCCACAAATGCATCAACAATATACTAATTTTAAACGTAAGCCACCGATGGCACAAGAGCAAGCACGACCTGTTCTTGGTGCTCAACCTCCTACTCCTAGGACTGCTCCTGTGAGGGTTGTTGACTACGACAATTCAAATATGTGTAGAGACTTGGTAAACCCAGGCTATGTGGAGGAGGAATATGCATCATATTCATCCAAGGAAAATCTCTTTGAAAGTCCTGCATACCCAAGCCAAGCACTGGTTGGAGGCTCAACCAGGGGAACAAAACTCTTTGATGTTGCTAGGCGGCTACCAACCTAGGACTCCAGGCCCCTCAGGTCAATGGCAGCAAAGGAAAGTAGAAGCCAAACTAATGGGCTCCTGTTATGAGTGTGGAGAACCCCATTGGGCTCGTGATTGTCCACATCGCTCAAGGCAAGCATCTCGATCCAATATAACAGTACCACAGTTTCCACCAATTGAAAGATATTGTCTAGGGTGTTGTGTAGAACACTTCCCAAAGGATTGTCTGCTGAAACCACATGAGGAAGGCACCTCTCAACCAAAGGTCTCACTCAACCTTGTAGGGGCAGTTCCATCGCCACCTTCATCTGAGAATGAGGATGTCGTGCCACTTAGAGTCATGACTAGATCACAAACACGAAATGCCGAAATGCAAACTGATGAGACACCTCGAACTAGGGATGCAAAGGCAAATCTAGTGGACAAGACCCTACATTCCAATAGAAAAAGGACCACTAGGAGGAAAAAGAACCGCAACAAGTGAGCTAAAAGTGCATCCACTAGTTCTCAAGAAGTCTCTAAACAAAACATGAGGGATCAAACTTTTACATCCCAAGAAGTGCATGAGGAGCATCAACCTCAACCTGGGCGAGTGCTAAACAAGATGAGGCTAGTACGACCGAGGATAGTTCTGGGGGTTCTATTTTTGTGGATAAGGTGAATGAGACTCTAGATGCCATCATTGATGCTCATAGCAGTCGCATTGCAGCTTTATCTGAGCTACCCAAGAAGCTTCAAGAATACCCAAACCCTCGTGAGGAGAAGATCAATCTAGCTGTACATCAGCAACTCATTAGGGAAGCTCAGTCAATACTTGAGGGACCACCTCCACCTATTCCTCGGGCCCAACCTCTCTTAAGCCAACATTAGAAACCATACCAGAAAAGTCATCAAGTCGGGAAAGGAAAAGTGAGCTCATCTCACAATCTCATAGCGAGAAGTCTGCAACAATTGCCACCCCTTTGAAAGAAGGTATTCAGCCACCACCTAGCCTTGTCTTCCCATGCAATGATGAAGTTATTGATGCTAACGAGGACATGGCAAATGAGATGTGGGCAGCAGTTCATGAGAAAGTTAATGAGAATATGTCCTCTATTAGTGGATTTTACCAGGGGCATAGAAAACAACTTTAGACGCCCAAGCATCCAGGAGGAAGTTCAAACAATTGTTTCTCCTAGAAGTAAGCATACAATGAAAACCTTACCATCATATTTGGGAGAATATGAGAATTGTTCTCAAACCTTGAGGATACCCTCCATGCATAAAAGATTGACAAAGGAGATGGATATGGGAATCGTGCAAGCTATTTTGTCAGCACTAGTGGCTTGTACCTTACCTTTGCTTGATTTGATAAAGCTTCGACCTGAGTTGTGGAATGATATTGCCACATGTTTGTCAGAGCAGGTATTGCTACAAAAGGGTCACCATCAGTGTACTATACTCCCTGAGACAAAGCATGTTATGCCAGTTCCTATCAACAAAGTAGGAAAATTTTGTGAGGACGATCAGGGAAATGCTACCCTCCCATTAGAAGTGCGAAAAATAGCTTCAACTGCAATACTTGATAGTGGTGCAGGAGTGGGCATTGTGACAAGGTCCATTTGGGTAAAGTTGGAGGAGAGCTCAAAACCGCATGGTCTTCAATGAGTGACGACTCAAGTGGACAAGAACAAGGTCTCAATGTTCCCCCCAACTTCACATAGTACACTCTTCAAGATCGGAAGATTGTTCTTCAACAGCCCATGCGACAAAAGCCAAGCGTGCCAGGGGTTTCATATGATGGTCCAAAAGATGCAAAAAAGATTGATATCGCTAAGCCAGGAGAAGAGCCTCGCTATGTGTGGATTGCCACAGACTTGTCCTTAGATGAGGATAAGTTATTAATTCAAACAATAAAGGAGTATCGCGATGTTTTTGCTTGGAGTTATAAAGACCTCAAAGGAGTTGATCCAAGCATATGTCAGCATACAATTCCATTTCGAGAGGATGCAAAGCCTTCCAAGCAACGTCCTTATACTTACAATGAGAATTTTGCACGAAAGATAAAAGAAGAAATAGACAAGCTCTTAGAGGCAGAATTTATCTATGAGATTGAACACACTGAATGGGTCTCCCCTATTGTAGTGGTGCCCAAGAAAAATGGAAAACTTTGAGTATGTGTAAACCTCAAGAAGGTAAATGCAACTACTGTGCGTGATCATTACCCACTTCCAATCATCACGGATCATGTTCTGGAACGAGTTGCAGGGAAAAAGGCATATAGTTTCTTGGATGGATTCTCCGGTTACAATCAAGTGTCAATTAATCCAAAGGATCAACACAAGACAGCCTTTGCTACTGAAGATGGCATCTTTGCCTATCGTGTTATGCCATTTGGTCTAACAAATGCACCAGCAACCTTTCAATGGTTAATGAGTCATGTATTCAAGGTGTACCTTAGGCAATTTCTTGAGATCTTCATGGATGATTTATGTGTTCACTCACAAGAGCGTGATGATCACATAGAACACCTTAGACTTGTGTTTCAAAAGTGTCAACTTTATCGTATATGCTTGAATCCTGACAAGTGCAAATTCATGGTAAGACAAGGAAAAATCTTGGGCCATATTGTTTCTCGCAATGGGATTTCAACAGATATGGATAAAATTGATGTCATTGTCTCATTACCTCGGCCTATCAACCCTAAAGGGGTACAAACATTCATGGGACATTGTGGCTATTATCGTCGATTCATCTACATGTATGCTGTCCTAGCCAGACCATTATATACTCTTCTTGTAAAGTTTAATTGGACTGATGAGTGTGAGGAATCCTTTGAAAAGTTGAAGCAAGCATTAGTGACTGCACCCATCTTACGGGCACCAGATTGGAACCAAATCTTTCATGTCCATATTGATGCTTCAAATTTTGCAATTGGATGTATTTTGGCTCAATCGGGAGAACATAATAAGGATTTCCCAATCTCATATGCTAGTCGACAGTTGAACAATGCTGAGAAGAATTACACCACAACAGAAAGAGAAGGATTGTCCATGATATATGCAGTGAAAAAGTTTCGCCATTACCTTTTGGCAAACAAATTCATATTTTTTGTGGACCATCAAGCACTCCTATATTTGGTCAATAAGCCTTGTGCAACTGGAAGGATTGTGAGGTGGTTTATCATCCTTCTTGAGTTTGATTTTGAAGTGGCAGTCCGAAAAGGAACAACTCATCTTAGGGCAGATCATTTGTCTCGAATCACCTCTGGCGAAGCTCCTGTGGGTGTGGATGATGATATGTTAGATTCAACACTTTTCCTTGCAGTAGAGACAGCTCCTAAATGGTCTGAACCCATCTTAAAAATTTTGACAAGTGGGCAGATACAACTAGCGGGTCCTAATGTGGACCTATGGCGACCATTCAAGTTAATCTCAGGGAGATTATATCGTCAGGGTAATGATGGAGTGTTGCGGCTTATACCTAACCCTGACCAATATGAGGAGATCTTGGAATGGGCACATGCGGGTATCGGTGGAATCCATGCATCAGCTACTACTTGTGTGCGACTTATATCTCAGGATGGGCAATGGTGGCCTACCATGCATGCGGATGCTGAAAAATTTGTTCGTAACTGTGCTTCATGTCAAATTTAATAGCCAATTCATAATGTCACATTATTCCAAATTTCAACTACACCAAGTTGGAGTAAGTATATTGTGGACTATCTTCAACATGGTCATACGGATCAAAAAATTCATAGATATCGAAAGCATGCTATTGAAGTTGAAGCGATCTGCTGATAGAGAACCAACTCTACAAGAGGGGAAAGGATGGCAACTTACGCATGTGTGTATGTGAAGCAGACTACTTGAAAATCTTGACTCATGCACATGCAGGTGTTGGGGGTGGACACTTTTCGGGCAATACCACAGCTAAGTTGATTAGGTGGTCTGGGCTTTGGTGGCCAACCTTACAAATGGATGCCGAAGAATATGTGAAACGTTGTGACGATTGTCAAAGGACCAAACCTCCCATCACAAAGGACAATATGCCATTACGGCCTATGTTAAGCACACGTGCTTTTGCAAAATGGGGTATTGATTTTTGTCGGTCCCATTAAACCTCCAGCTCGTCACACGCATGCAGAATATATTATAGTCGCAACAACTGACTATTTGACCAAATGGGTAGAGGCAAAGGCTACAGTCAAAAATGATGCCAGAACCACAGCCAAGTTCTTGTATGAGTACGTGTTTACATGCTATGGATTACCCATTGAAATCGTTAGTGATCATGGTGTGCACTTTGTGAATGAGGTCATAGAGTTTTTGCTTCAAGAATTTATGGTAATTCACAAGCGTTCTGCACCCTATCATCCCCAGACCAATGGACAAGCTGAGAAACAAGATTCTCTGCATAGCACTCACAAAGATTGTTGAGGGACATAGGACTGATTGGGAGCAAAAGTTGCACACTCAGTTCTTTGGGCGTATAGGACAGCCTATAAAACATCTGTGGGCACAACCCCATTTGAGCTTGCTTTTGGGCTAGATGCAATTCTTCCCATTGAATATCTTGTACCTACTCTACGAGTAGCTAAACAATTGGACTGGACTGGTCATGAGCTTTCACAACGCGTTGATGAATTGGAAAAGCTTGATGAGACCTGCTTATTGGCAGTAATGGGGATGTATGCCGAGAAGAGGAGACAAAAGCAATGGTATGATAGAAATGTAACAACTAGCCGATTCAAAAAAGGAGACCTTGTGCTCTTGTACACACTTAAGAAGCATAAACGAAAGCTCAAGAAACGTGGTCTAGGACCGTTTGTGATTAATGAGCTTACTCCAAGTGGTGCAGTGCGTTTAGAGACACTAGATGGTGAGCAAATGCCTAAGCCTTCATCTTCATGAGACTACCTACTTTGTCTCTGCCTTAATTGACTCTGGTGCAGATTATAATGTTCTCTCGTTTGACACATGGATAGCCTTGGGACAACCAACACTTGCACACATTCCTGTTGACTTACGAAGCTTCTTAGGTGAAGATAACCCTATAGAGGGAAAATGTGTCATTATGATGTCCATTCAGGATCACCAGATGTCAGTGTCCTTTTATGTGGCAAGTAAGTCCAAGGCAGTGGTACAGGCTGTTCTTGGTCGATCATGGTTAAGTGCTACCAATTGTTCATTAGATTGGAAGAATAGACAATACAAGTTGCAAATTGATTCTGATTGCATCTTGGGATCTGCTCCCGAGCTTTATCATGTCAAAAGGGTGGTGTTTCTACCCTACACAACCCACTTTCAAAATCTGCTCTTGAAGCTCCAACACAAATGATGTTGATAATTGATGAGTACTCAAGTGAGGGCCATGGCTGGCATGTTCCAACTACTTTAGTCACTGCTCAAAGAAGGCCAGGCAAGAAGAAATTATCAATTTGGCTACCCAAAGATGCATACAAACTGGTACCATATAGCCTAGTTGCTAAGCCTCCTAAAAAGCACATCTTTTCCAAGCCTAAACCTCGGATTGTTACTCGTTGGGTCCCAAAGCATGTTCTTAGAGCACAAGGCTATTATGAGGGTGCAACAGCAATTTGGCTTCCTAAATGCCATGGTTTGCTAGGGGTAAAAGAGTGTATCAATAAGATTCCAAAAGCCACCCTTGGTTTTCCATATCAGTGGGTGCAAAAGAAATCAACACAACCTCTTCAAGATAGGATAGGTGGCTGCGATAGCACCTACAAATCTACTTGTGTTGATCTTCCTAAAACATGTATTGAAACACCAGTTGTCCCAATTTCTCCTTGTTATACAATTCCACCATCAACTTGTATACCTAAGACAAGTCCAAATGAGTCTCATTTGAACATAGATTCTAGCACTTCAATGCCTAAATCCTCTTATCTTGCTCAAATTCCAGGACAATTGCTAAAATTCCCACCTCTTAAGAAGGACATACCCAAAACCAAAGATAAGGCATTAACACTACAATTGTTGAAGCTCTTTGGTAGATCAGTGTTTGCATAATGTAGTTCCTTATGCCTTTAGAGGATTGTGTTCTTTTTGAGATAATCTTGTTTTTTATTGGAATTGTAATGATGGATATGAGTGTTCTAAATTTCATTGGTCTACGTCCAGATAACTCCTGATGGATATTTGGCGAGATACATGTCCACCATGCATTGACCCTGATAGTACTCGACCTGATCATCGCGGGGGTTATAGTGCTCCTCCTTTTCAAACTCATTCTAGGTACTTCTATGCTCCCTTAGGTGAAAATTGCTGTGGGCATCACTTTGTCACGTTATTCTATCAACAGCATCACCCATTTCCACATTGTCAAGAGTGTGCACGACTCGTGTTAGGAGAAGCTTCACACATTTGTTGGATATGCCGCTCTTACTTTAGACGATATGGCACGGGCTTAATGAAACAAATTGTGGGAATTACACCCCAACGCCATAATCTTCTTAATGTGAGAATACCAGAGAGAGGACCAAATCAACGTAGATTACCTGAGGAGGTTCAAGCGCAACAATGGAGGGATACATGCTTAAATGACTTGCAACCACCTATCTTGCAAGCCCTCCTTCCCCAAGCCTCAACATGTCAATTTTGGATCAATATGAGTACCTATATTGCGCAGTTCCAAAATCGAAATTGTCTGCTTAACCTTCCCATAGAACCAATGCCATATTTTAGCGAGGAAGCACTCCTTCCTCTACCACCTTCTCCAGAGGCCGGTTTTTGTGAAGGGTTGTCCCTGCATCCTGAAGAAATTGATACCATCTTTCCAGCAGATGTGGACACGGATCCACCACCAGCGCAAGGGTAAGCTCAGTGACTCCATAATAAGATCAACAAGCCAGGGCACTTTTCTCCCATTAGGTTTTTCCCCTCGGCTATATTCGGTGATTGGCACCACTAACAAATTTTATTCCTTTCTTTTCTTTTCTTGTTTGTTAATAAACATTTTGCAGAGATCTCAGCTAAACAAGAGCATCAACCACGCCCCAATAGTCCACCTATCGTGCACACAAATTAGGAAGGGGGGAGACATGCAATGCCTACAAGAAGCAAAGAGAAGCAATCAGCATCGGCAATGAATCAATGCAAACACACAACATCAACGAGCACTACAACAGGTGTATTCAAATCATAATCTTTTGTTCTTTATGTGCTTTTAACTTTTGGATATATGGTTTGCATGTTCACACACAGTTGGCTGGTTTAAGTTTTAGATTAGTTGTTAAAATGTGGTGAGTGATTTCTAGATTCTTAGAGGACTTAGTAGAAGGTATTTCTATTTGAAGACAGTGTAGGATATATACCAATGGAGTATGCCAAGTTCTTATACTCTCAAGGTATATTAGTTATCCCTAGTGGTAGCTATCTCTTAGGTATGGGCTAGGTGCTAGGATTAATAAAGAAATTTACGAAAAAATATGCCCTAAAAAATATGTACAAGTGAATCAAGACATGACGTGTCTACAGCCATGTGGAATGCTTGGTAGGACCTGGGGTTGTCTTAACACCTTGGGGCCGATGCCTTGGTGGGGTTGTCTTAGCACCTTGGGGCCGATGCCTTGGTTTCCATGGGGTGAACACTGACGTCTAAAAGCTTCAGAAAAAGACCTTCAAGGACTCTATCGCCTTGATAGATGTTGGTAGGACTCTGAGGTACATTATGGGCCCTCGACACCGATGCCCTCATCTTCATGGGGTACTCCTTATGACAAAAAGAAAGAAAAGGGTCTGTCGCCTTTGAGATACTTAGCGGCCTTTAGATTCTCTTGGTGGAGGTCTCTTGGCCATTGCTTGGGTCTCATTGGGATGGAGCCTTCCTCTTTAGTTTTTTTAAAAAAAAGAAAAAAAAAGAATTTGTCCAATCACCTTTGCTCATATTTAGGAGTAGGTTTGCCACTTAGGAATAACTTAAATACTTGTAGGACATTGAGACTGTGGTCATAACCTGTGGTGTGCAAGCACACTTGCCTTTGCATAGCACTATCTATCACTTAGACTCACTTTGACTAGTCTTTACTCACCTATTTTAGTACTATTGAAAACTCTAATCAGCCTTTCACTTGTATGCTCACGTGTGAAATTGTCATTGTTGGTTTTTTTCTTTCCTTTTCTTTTCTTTTTTTCAATAAAAGGCTTTACTTATATCCATTGTTTTTTGCAGCTCTTGCTTCTACCGCGCTTAAGGACGTGTACAAAATAGGAAGGGGGGAGTGTTGCGTGACGAGTGAAGATCAATGCAAGGATGCAACAAAAAGATACTTAGGGCTCTTGTAAAGAGTTCCAAGTTGTAGATGAGTGTGGGAGTGGGCTTGACAATAATCCCACATGGGAACTTTTGGGAGTTTTAGAGTTTTTGTATAAAAAGTGGCTCATTTAAGAGCTTAGGGACACATTGGGCAAACTCATGTTTGAGCTCTCTTGAGACTAGCTCTCCCTCTTTTCCCATAGAGGTGCAAGCTCTTCTCTCTCCCCATCTACATTGTTGTAAGTTCTATTTTTGTTAATTCAATGCAATGAGTTGATATTTGTCTCTTCTCATGTCAATTCTCTAGTGTGCATGTTTCTTATTGTTGATAGCTTCAAGGTTTGTGTGCATGCTGGGGAAATGAGTATTTGAGAATGAAGAATGCTTTGATCTTGTGTATGCAATAGCTAAGCTTTCTTCTTGTTTGGATGCATGGATGAGTGGGATGATGAGTGAGTGAGCAATAGCAAGATTGAGCTTGTGTGTGTGTTAAGTCTATGTCAATGGTAGTAGTATTCTTAGCATTCTCTCCATCAAATGGATAAGCTTTTGTGCACCGGTACGAGTTGAATCCCTAGCTCCGAAAGGGATGCAAATCCCATTGGATTGAGCTACATGTGGATCATACTACTCTTGCTACAAGTGAGAGAGTTTTTCGTCTCTCCAGTGACCACTTTATTAACAAAGGTGCTTTATCATGTGGCCGGGTGGGAGGAGTTACCCCGCGCTATCTAGTTGAGTGGCCCGGATGTCGTGCCAATATCCATGCCCTCACCATAGTCCTCTCCCACATCACCACCAGCTAAGAGGCACCACCCAGAACCTAAAAGAAAAGAGTTGGTTGCCCCACCGCAAAGTCCAAGCCCTACAGAGGAGGAGCTGGCAATTGAGGAAGCAAGAAGAAAGGCCAAGGAGGAGGAGAAGCAAAAATATGATTTTTTATAGCATAACCTTTTTGAAACACCGCCCCCAGAGCACTTTACAGATTTCCCCCCTCATTTCATAGAGGCTAGACCCTCTTCCCCTCCTCATGCATCTCATGCCAACACATTGGAGACTATCTGTTGGGGTGGTAAGGAAGTTTCAGGTCCAGCCAGGCATATGCAAAGAGTGTGCATGCAGCCCATGGCGATGTGCCCAATTTTGCACTCGGCTTTTCTCACATGGCCAGAGCATTAATCACTCAGATGATAGATTGTATCTACTGTCCAACATGAGGTGGCCACAGTTTCACAATGAGAGATGTTGCTGGAAAAGGCCTAGGAGAGGCAGATTTTAGAGGATTTATACACGGCCAACCTCAACAACCTCCAAATAGGCTCAATGAAAAGGAGTAGTAGTTTGGGCAAGCCACCATCACAAGGATTACTGAACTATAGCAACAGCTCCAACAAGCCCACAAGCTGCTCAAAGGGCCCACCACGAACTTTCTGTAGTCGAGACCATTGCCCAAGACTCCCAAGATAGAGCACAAGCTATAGAGGAGGCCCTTGCACAGACAAAGTTGGATTTCCACCGCACCCTCTCTAAGCCATATTGATTAGCTGGAGTCACCTCCTTCGCCTTCACCTTTCCATCTGACACAGCTGATGTTATAGACCTCTCCATCCTGGAAGGTTTGTGTCCATACCCCTACCCCACCCAAAGGACGATCGACGCCTTGCAACATCTACATGGTAATCTACATGGTAAGGGATAGCACGTCCTCAATGAAGCCTACCACTCCCTCCGCACTGACGCCCTTTCCCCTTATTCAACGGCTAGTCTCCTTATACTATATCCAGATATCACGAGCGAATGGAGGTCATGGAAGCCACACATGAATATGCCAGTTTGATGACTAACACGTGGCATTCCCCATGGAATTCACCCTCGAGGAAGCAGTAACAGTTGAATCATTTTTTCAATCCCATGGACTATAGCTGACTTGGCAAAAATTGATCATGACCATGACGGAGGCGACGACGGCCATGGTAGCCTCCCACCTCCACGCCCACCATCCTCATCGCCTTTACACCCCCATCCACCCCCTAGCTCTTCTCACCCCCAAGCACCAGCACTCAACCTCCACCACCCCCATCTGGTGCATCCACACTACCCCTCTTCCCTCCCCAAACATCTTCTCCCCCAATTCATTTTCCTACCCCACCCCCCTCACCCATTCCACCCTCACCACCCTCCTTGTCATTGTAGTTGGGAATGCACACTACATTTGTGCGACATCCCGTCCACCTCAACCAAGACCCCACCCCTCTTTAACGCCCACCTCACCACCACAGGAGCCTCCACATCGACAACCCCTCCACCCTCGTCATCGCGACACATCACCCCTCCCACCCAACCCTTAAAGAAGGCGAGATTTCAGTGCCTCCACCACTGGAGCGCAAGGAGGTAACCCTCTCAACTGGCGGGACCCTCTCAACCGCACGGAGTTTGAGCATGTAAGAACTATCGTGCTCGGTCGACAACTCCCCAGGCCACACCCATCACCCGCATAACAGACCGCATGGACATCAACATCTCGTGTCCATACCTTGAGGCCAAACATCAACGATGGCGGCAAGAGCATCCACCCAGACAGTGCAGAGGATACCACTAGCCACCTGCCAATGCTCGCCCCATCAAGTTCAAACTCATGGGCGAGCAACCGGCCTAGAGGTGCCCTTTTCTACTCAAACTCTTCATCTGGGAAACCTACTGTAAGGCACCTCAAACACTCCACATCAGCCCAGACTACCTACCCACCATAAGGAGATGGTGAGCGTGGAATCTATTCCATGAGGAGCAGAAGAAGAACCCAAAGCTGCAATTCAATTTTTTGTGGTTTGCTCCTCGAACGGCGCAACAACCATGTATTGACATATTTCAACAATGGGTTCATCCGCCGCTCTATGATTAAGTCTCGGACCCAGCCATGATCATGACAATCAGATTTTTTAACTTGATAATCATGTTGCTAGAGTCCTTTCTAAATTGGGACCATTACCCCATGAAGGCACACAGGGCTTGGCATTTGACATCAACAAAGGGCCAACGCTCAAGCAAATTTTTGGATATTATGAGAGCATAATGTGGCTGCCCGCTTAGAGACTGCAAACTTTTAAAGATATGATGGAGATGACATTTTGGACCAGCTTACAAAGTCTTCCATCAAGTCCCCCCTACTCCAACCTCGCACCGTGACTTCATCGGAACATATTCAATCTACTACAAATAGATCCGGCCAACTCTAAGGAGACGGACCTGAAGTAGGGAGGGGGTATGTTAACCACTCTGGTTAACATTACTTTTGCAAGCATGAAAATGTAAAAGAGACATGGGATGACCAAGCTTACGGCTTGTGTAATGCCGGCCATGAGGAATAGTTTACATAGAGCTAGGAAGACTAGTTTTGGGCCCCCAATTGTAAATGGGCGGCCGACCATTGTAACTTTGAGCTATTAAGAGTATATAAGACATTTATGAAATATGAAAAGGGACAATCCCATTAGCCTCATTTGAGTTCTGCGCCTCTCTCTCTCTCTCTCTCTCTCTCTCTCTCTCTCTCTCTCTCATTGGAGCTTGTGGATGTATGCTTGCTTGTGTTTGCTTTCTTGCATGCTTGATTGTCGGTGTGTGCTTGTTGTTGTTGCAGGAATGGTGATGCTGTAGCTTCTTTCCTTCTCTCCCCTCTCTGTTCTCTCTACCAAGTCCCTCTTGCATGCATGTGGCATGAGGTGAAGGTTGAGCTTTCCATAGCTCCCTCCTTCTTGCTCTCTACCTAGCCATTGAATCTCTACTTGGGTGACACAAGTAGAGGTGGAGTGAGTCCCTAGAGGCTTCACTTTGATGAGTTAAACGTCATTAGGTTTGGCTAAGTGCAACTCTCTGGGCTCGACCCTTGCATATTGTCTCTCTTATCTTCTCTCTCTTGTATGCAAGGTAGTATGTTAGGATTAACAATGAGCTATTATAGAACCAACAAATATTAGGTTCAAAACTCACATAGCCCTAGAAATAAGAAGAAAAGTTGATGTTATTCTAACACTAATAAGATTTTAATGCTTATTTCCAACCTCACAAGAACTCTACCATTTAGAAATCATGCTTAACTTGGTTTTGGCTAGCCTCCGAGCACTACTAGTGTGGTTACTAGCTCATGTGCTCCTGTGCTTCTCCTAGTTGTCACCACCAAGAAGATGCTTCATCTCAATGCAATAACAAGGACACCTCTCTTACTCTCACTCTCTCACACAATGAATAAGAGGCACATGCACCAAGATTCAAGCACTTTACTTTCACCTATAATTAAAGAAAAATTTGCTCACATAGTTGTCACTGAACACTGTTAGGTGAAGACAATGGACACAGCTACCTCCTTCACTATTGGAGAAAAACTAGAAGCCATCTCCTTCGTAGTTGGAAGCAGTGAACTACCAACAAGAATTGAGAGCTCTAAAGCTTAAAAAACACCAAAGCTCTAATAAGAAGAAACATCAATGGTGAAGATACCACTATTAGCTCACAATAGAGTTGAACTCACACACATATAATGCTTAATGAGAAGAATACAAGGGTGTAGAGGGGGAGAGAGGCTTAAATACTTAAAGGTATCATAGGCCTCTACCCACCCCTAAGTTTGGAGCCAAAAGCAAAAGAGCTAGTGAGTGTCTCAAAATTACCATGGGTGAAGGAAAGGTTAGCAGACAAAAAGAGAGGCTTAAATACTTAAAGGTATCATAGGCCTCTACCCACCCCTAAGTTTGGAGCCAAAAGCAAAAGAGCTAGTGAGTGTCTCAAAATTACCATGGGTGAAGGAAAGGTTAGCAGACAAAAAGAGTTCTAGGATTTCTTCCTTATTATCTACATCATGACCTAAAGTTGAGCACTATAGGGTGTAAAGTAGCATAGGTATACACGGCTATATAGACTATAGGATATATATCATTATAAAATATAACCATAGGGTCAACATCCCTATTAGAATTTTGTTGGATTAGGCCAATTCTCCCCTAGTTAAATCCTCACTATGGCTATATAGCATGTAAATCCTCACTATGGCTATATAGTCATAGTCAGGATCAAGATGGCTATATAGCATGTAAGATATATATTATTATAAAATATGGCCATTATTATGGTAGGTTCAACATTCCTATTATAATTTTATAGCCAATTTTTCCTAGTTATATCCTCACTAATGCTTATGTCATATTGTAAGAAGGAAAAGGTTAGTGTAATAAAAATATATGAAAGTATGAGGAGGGGCCCTAAGGAACCATCGGTAGTGAGAAGCCAACTGCAAGACGCACTCCACAAAGTGCTTCACTTATGCATTGGGCTATTTGGCTTGTGGCTTAAGCTTCTAGATGAGCTACTATTGTTTGATCCTTCTCTCTTAAGAGAGCTGTGATAGCTACTTTCCTTATGGCTTATGTGCCTATTTGGCTTGTGGCTTAAGCTTCTAGATGAGCTACTATTGTTTGATCCTTCTCTCTTAAGAGAGATGTGATAGCTACTTTCCTTATGGCTTATGTGCCTGTAGACATTGATCATATTTTGTAGTAGCTTCATGTGCTACTTAACATGTTCAAGTACATCAGTTGCACTATTATGTATGTAAGTACCTCTTACTTTACTTGTAGTCTTGTTTTTTATTCATGTAGAGAGGTTATGAGGTGGGATACCACTTACTGGTGGGGCTAGTGATGGTGGCCATTTCCAGCTGCTCTTTGCTTTGTCTTGATCTTCGTATTGTGAGCTCTTATTACCGTCGTATTCCTTCTCAAGATATTCAATTCTTTGTTTCTTCACCTCTTCATCCTTGATAGATATTTATGGTAGTACTATACTGAGGCCATGTACTGATGCCAAGGGCACTTTTATCCACAAGGTTTTCCATGGCCATCTAGATGTGAACAAACACCTTAGGGTTAGCTCTAGGATATAAGCAACCACATCCATTGTTTAGGGTTGCTTCTCATTTTTATTTTCTCCTTTGTACTTGCAGAGAGCTTCATCTCTCTCCCCTTTGAGCTAGCCATTCTCTCTCTCTGTACCGTTATGTTTTTCTTATTGTGCATTTTACGTGTGTGAGTTTAGCTCATAGTGGTATTAGAGCTTTGTAGGTTTTCTTATAGCTATGGTTTGCTTGCTATAGCATTAGATATTTGGATCACTCAACCTCTTTACCATTAAAGCAACAATCATCTCTATTTAGTGAAGTAGTCAGCTCCATCCAACTATGGGGTCCATCTTCTCTTCCCATCAACAATAGTCGGAATTTCTTGGACTCACCATTGAAGCAACAATTGGCTATACAATACTACTTCTACAGTGTGAGGTAGGCTCAACAAGCTTTTCTAAATTTTAGAAGTAGCTTCAGTCGGGTACAGTACTACTGTTAGCAGAGTGAGTTGGGTTCAATAAGCTCTTCTAACTTCAAGTAGTAGCTTCAGCTCTCTATAAATCTACAATCTGGCCATCAATGTCAAAATTCAACATTCTTCAATGTTACTCTTGTAGCTCCATCACTAGCTACTATCATCATCAAGTCTCCACCTCTACCAGTTTCGTTTAGCTCTATCAATTGCATTGTCAAGTCAATGCTTCACCACCACGAGTTGACACGTGGTAGATAACCTACCACGAGTTGACACGTGGTAGATAACCTACCACGTGGCAAGTAATTCTTTGTAATTGTCAACTAGGTGCAGTTCGATTGAGTGATTCGATTTCTTTAATCGCCTGATTTCTATATGAATCATGGGATTCAATATCATTGTAGTTCAGGACCAGTCCAATTGATAATCTAACTTTTATAATCACACGATTCTTACAAAAATCATGGGATATTCAGCATGATTCAATCGTGTGATTCAGGTCTAGTTTAATCAACAATCCAACTTCTTCAATCACCTGATTGATCTTTTTTGATTATTTGATTTAATCTTTTGATCAGTGATAACTTTTTTGATCGAGCGATTCGACTTCTTCAATTGGTAATCCAACTTCTTCAATCACCTGATTTATTTTTATTTATTCAATTCAATCTTTTGATCGATGATTTAACTTTTTTGATCGGGGAATCCAACTTCTTCAATCTCATTCTACTGTAGTTTTATCACTCTATTCTACTTCAACAATAATCGTTTGTTCTAGGACTTCAATCGTCTAATTCTACTACAATCGTTAATCACTTGATTCTACTTCAATAATCATCAAATCCAAGACTTTTATCATTTGATTCAACTGTAGACTTCAATCGTCTCATGATTTAACTGTAGACTTCAATTGTCTCATGATTTAACTGGACTTTTATCATTTGATTCAACTGTAGACTTCAATTGTCTCATGATTTAACTATAGACTTGAATCATCCTATTTTGACCATAAACTTTAATCGTCTGATTCAACCGTAGACTTCAATCGTCCGATTCAACCGTAGACTTCAATCGTCCGATTCAATTATAGACTTCAATCTTTTGATTTGACTACAGACTTCAATCGTCTGATTCAACAGCAAACTCTAATCATTCATGATTTGACTATATAAACTTCAACCATCCTATTTTGACCATAGGCTTTAATCGTCTGATTCAATTGTAGACTTCAATTGTTTGATTCGACTATAAACTTCAATCATCCGATTCAACCATAGACTTCATTTGTTTGATTTGACTACAAACTTCAATCACTTGATTCAGCTGCAAACTTTAGTTTGATTCAACTGCAGATTTCCAGCAAACTAGTAGATCAGTCTCATCAGCATCTAGTGACATCATTTTAAGCTATTTTTAGCATCTCTCTTTCACAAATTCAATGGTAGTAGTCAGGTATAGAAAGCAATTCATCCAATGATTTGTTTGGTACTCTTTTAAAAGACGACAAGTTAGAAGGGTCAAATTACTTCCTCTAGGGTTTCATGGTTAGAAATGTCCTTATTGCTAAGAGTTTATGGGGTCTTGTCAATGGTGGTGATAAGCCTCGCCCCCTGGGAACAATTGCTCTTGCCACTCCTCAATGGGGTCAAGGCTAATAGACCTGAACACATACCCCTTAAACTACTACTGATCAAAGAAGATGGGATTCTAATGATGCACAAGTTTTGGCATTAATGGATTTATCTATCAAAAGGTCAATTATTCTGCATATTTATCTAGAATTAATTGCTTTTTCTATCAAAAGGTTAATTGTTCCATACATTTGTTCTTACAAAACATCTAAATTTTCTATGTATCAACATGTGAAAAATGATGCATGAGTTGTTTTTCTCAAAAGGCAACTTGATAATGAGAAATTGTAAGAGAAGGGGTCCATAGATGAACACTTAAGCAAGTTGCAAGACTTAGAGAACAACTTCTCAACATTATAGATCATCAATCTAGGAGCCTACTTAAGGCTATAAAGCGCCTTTTTCAACCTGCATACTTTAGACTCTTCTCCTTTCACATCAAAACCAGGAGACTGCGATACATACACCTCCTCATGTAAATCACCATTCAAGAATGCAGTCTTAATGTCCAACTGATGTACATTCCACCCATGATGTGCTGCCAAAGTAATGAGATACCTAATGGTAGTCATACAAGATGTGGGTGCAAATGTCTCATCATACCCCTTTGCAACAAGTGTGGCCTTGTAGTGATCAATGCTACCATCTGCTTTGCGTTTTAACTTGTAAACTCACTTAGTACCAATGGCCTTCTTGCCATGAGGTAGATCTGTCAAATACCAGGTATCATTCTTGAGTATAGAGTTATACTCATCCTGCATAGCATGCATCCAATGATCATCATCTTGTGCTTCCTCAAAGGAAATAGGTTCCTCCTCATTACATAAAGTAAAAATGAGAACATGATCCACATGAGAATAATCTGTATGATAAGGACCTGCCCGAGTTCTGCTAGGTAAAGGAGCTGCCAACTTGCAATCCCTCAATGTATACAGCACAAGCTATTTTGGCATACACCTAGATTCTTCTATGGCTGCTCTTTCCTCATTCATTACATCCTCGATAATTGTCTCATCAAAAGGCTGGTTTACAGGCTGATTTTGCACCTGCAACAAAGGCTGAATTTCGGCACTTGGTTGAGCATTCAATTGTTCTACATATGGCTGCCCTCCATTAAACAAAGATAGGAGCAAATCAAACATGCCCTGTGAGCATACATTCTGCTGTTTTTTGCATGAAAGCATGGGTTGAACTGAGTTTTCGACAAAAACAACATCTCTACTTACCAAAATCCGCTTTGAGGCCATATGGTAGAGTCTATATCCCTTGCTTTCTGAACTATATCCCACAAATATGCATTTAACTGCCGTATCGCCAAGCTTACTGCGTTGTTGCTCAAGCACAAGAGCATAAGCAAGACAACCAAAAACACGCAAATGAGCCACATAAGGCTTCCTGCCATGCCAAGCTTCATAAGGAGTTTTAGACTGCAACTCTAGGACATTTGTTCAACACATAGTTTGCGCATATAGTTGCCTCTAACCAAAAACCATGAGGTAAATCTTGAGCTTTCACCATACATCGTGCCATCTTCACCATGAGAGATCTCTTCTTCCTCTCAACTACACCATTTTGCTGAGGTGTGTATGGCACTGTGCATTGATGCCTTATGACTTTTTCAGCCATATATGCATGAAATTCCTTGGACATATACTCCCCCCCCCCTCGATCTGAACAAAGGGTGCCAACTTTACATTCACATGCATTTTCAGCCATGGATACGAAGTGTGTAAAGCACATAAAAACCTATGACTTCTGCTTTAATGGATACACCCATCTATATCTGGATCAACCATCAATAAAAGTGACGAAGTAGAGATATCCCCCAATAGATGGTGTCCTCATAGGACCACATACATCACTATGTATAAGCTATAATTTCTTAACAGCTCTCACAGATCCATCCTTTGGAAATGATGCCCGATGCATTTTACCAAGAATACATCCCTCACATACAGGGATCTCAAGAGTTGGCAAACTCAGACACCATATCATGCCTTTGGAAGGTGTAACAAACTGCCATAATTCAGATGGCCAAATCGTACATGCCATAATTCTGCATCACTCATAGCACGAGTCGTAGAGACTGAACAAGCATCATGCCTACAACTTCTCAAATACATCCATCTTGTATAGGCCACAAAACAAGGTACCTGAGGCAATGATAGAATAACCATTATTTATATCATGAACTGTACATGTGTCATCCACAAATTTCACCGTCAAGCCTAACAAGGCTAAGGCTAAAACTGACAACAAGTTCTTCTTAATGCTTGGCACATATAAAACTTTCGAAAGAGTAAATGCACCCATTTGCAGCAGGTGAGCACAACTCTACCAACTCCTTTGACAGGATATGAGGAACCATTTGCACATGTGACGGTTCCTGCGCTTGGGAACAGATTCCAGAGATGAGATCAAACCTTTTTGTGAAGTAATATGCTTACTAGCACCCCTGTCAAAGTACCAATCATCCGATTCTGCCACACTGACATGCATACATCATGAGTGAATAGAAGGGTCATAACTGCAATGTACAATCCATGTCCAATCATCTTAAGAAAAACTTACGGATTCCTTCTTCTCTCTGCATTTGGTGCAGATGCATCAGTCCACAGCCATGCTGCCCGATTCTTTCTTTTTCTCCTTCTCTAGCCTTTTCTTGCACTCATGTATGTAGTGCCCTGGTTTTCTCCTTCTCTAGCCTTTTCTTGCACTCATGTATGTAGTGCCCTGGTTTTCTACAATAGCGACGCTTTCCCTTCTTTTTAGGCTTATCACCTTCTTTCTCTGCATCCTTACCTGAGGATTCTGATTTTGGCTTATAGCCATCATGCAAAGAAGCTTTACCTTTGCCTTTCTGATTGGCAATAAAAGCTTGGTCACCAACTCGCATATTATATCTGTTTTGCCTAGATTGCTCTTCTTGCAAGAGTACTGAAACCAGCTCATCAAATGTAAGGGCATTTGGATTTCCCTTCATCTCATGAGTCTAAGGGTAGATGCAAAACTCTGATAAGAATCCAGCAATGCATTGAGAACTGTGGGCATCAATGTACTATCATGATATATCTCATCCACACTAGCAAGCTGCTCCTTAAAATCTTTGATCTTGGTCAAGAAGTTGTCCATTGAGTCTCCCTCATTCATGTACTCAGACTCTAACTATTTGTGCAGATATGTAACACGTGCTTCATTGCATACCTGGTATAATGCAGCAAGTGCATCCCATGCCTGTTTTGAAGTCTTACATGATCGAATATGAGGAATAATGCTTCGCTTCACAGAAAGTGCAAGCAATGCATGTGCCTGTGCATCTCTTCCATCCCATCTTGTTTGGTGGTGCATGTGGAGAAGCCACATTTGTATCAGATTCTACTTCAGATGTACCTGTAGCACCTGGTTGCACTGATAGTTGTGAAAGAGGATGAGTTTCACTACCACTGACCACAAATGCCTTTAGCAACCAATACATGCCTCATCATATAGGATCACAATAGGCAGTTAGTCCCATCAAGTTTGTCCTCAGTAGACAACATGTTAAATACATCACTACTGCTAGATGTGACTTTCTACCAAATGCAAAATCTTTTAACACACTGTAAGTACTCAGTATTCACTGAATGCAACCTTGGATGGCTGCCAATTGATTGAATCACCTGTAAAGTGTATGAAAATTAACACAGAGTAGAGAATAGAGTGTTAATGTGAAAGTATACTGGTCGATGTTGCTGAAGACACTATAGATGCTGTTGCACACCAAATCTTTGCTGCTACACAGCCCAAATACCCAAAATCAAGCAGAACCAATCCAAAATGATGCCTCTCCATAATGTATGCAGAAATCTTGCGGTGCCCAAAATGCATCCGAATCACATCGCGGACCTTGAAAATTGCTGTATACTTTGTATACAACACACTACAATATACACCTCCTTCTCCTAAGAGGGTATCACAATCGAAGACATAAAAATAGGGTCGTGAGGGAGGCAGACTACTAAATCAAGTGTCAAGGAAACTAGCTTTGATACCAATTGTTGGAGTTAGGGTTAGGGTTGCAACAATGCACACACACAAGATAGAGAAGCTTGAGAGCACACAAACTCACTAGATTAGAATATAATAAATGTGTGCCATATACAAAAGATAAGTACACACCCCAAAATGAGTAGATAAGAGGATGTACATACGCACGAGGAAAAAAACCTCCTAGTGAGGGAAAAAGTGGCCGGACGGTCCTAAGTGTGTTTACACACATCACTACTATGACAATGGTTAACATCACCCTTAACACCACTTTGCATGAATCTTATCTGGTTTTCAATACTTCCCTTAGGCTTTCTTGCTTTCTTTGAGAGGCAATGCAACACTTGAGCTTGTCAACTTATTATTGTAGAATGCATCTGCTGCTACAAATGATCAAGATCTTGTCACCCAAGGACAAAGGCAAGAAGTTCCACAACGGAGGTAGAAGAACAATTCAAACCAATCTTCTGAGGCTAAGGATGATTCCAATAATGCAAAGAAGATTACTTGTCGATATTACGAGAAGCCTACTCATGCACTTGAATTGTTCTATAAATTACAGACTAAAGAAAAGATGGAAAAAGAATCTAACAAAGGTTCTACTAGTTCTTCCCTAGATAACCAAATTGCCAAAGAGGAGCAAATGGTGTCCTTGAATACTTCTCACTTATGGTTGTTTGTAGCTTTTATCCTAATAACCAAGATTCATCTCTCAGTGCTTCAGATAGTTGGTATCTTGACAGTGGTGCTTCCAAGCACCATTGTCAAGAAGTAATGTGACAATGGTGCTTCAAGCACATTACTTCTAAAAGAAGTTTGGTCAATAATATGGAATTTGTGTAGGATGGTCACATTGTTATGTGTGCCAATAATGCCTCCTATCTAATCAACGGTATTGGTGAGATTGGATTTCCTACTGCTAGTGGTAAGGATCTTTGTCCTCAAAACATAATAGTAGAAGCATGATTAACACAATACAAAGCACTAAATTGTAGAAAGAAGTAGAGAGTAAACAATATTATTGTTTTTTACAAACTTTATTACTAATTGATGGCTATTTGTGCTAAATCAGTGTACTGTGGGTAAGGAGGAGCTTTAATGAAGATCTATATAGACTCTAGATGGAGGATGCCTTCCTTACAAGAGTGCTCAAACACAATGAACTCGATGAAGAACTAAGACTACCAAACTAGTCTATGTATAGTACCCACCAAGGTTTGACAAGGGATGTAGGTTAGCATGGACATAGGTCGGCCATGTCGACCATCCCATAACTTGGTCCAAAATGACCAACTAGCCATATCATCCAAATGGGACTCTATTAGACTATAATTACTAGCCATATCATTCAACTAGTGGCCTCTTCAAAAGACTAACACCAATACTACTAACATTTCTAACCTTGCAGGATCACAACCACCCATTAGTCCCTAGAGCAACACCAATGTTTTCATGATAAGGGAAATTATTGGTGGACAACAAAAGTAATGCTTTGAGCATAAGGTTACTATGAAGGGCAAAGGAAAATCTGGGTACCTAAGAGGAAGGTCCAACATATGCCATGCCATTGGTTGGATCACGTAGCAAAACACCTAACCCTAATCCTAGACCTAAGACATGATTCATCAATGTGAAATTGTTGGAAGCCCAAGGATACTACATCAAACAAAAACAACTCTGGCTATCTAAAGCAATGTAGTTAAAACCAACCCGAAAACAAGATAACCCCCTGAAAAAAATGCTCAACCCAAAGATGGTGGGTGCCCGACACACTTCTAGTGGCCCAAGGGTATTATGAAGGTAGCATAAGTATTTGGGTCCCTAAGGTCACACCATTGGTTCCCCCAACCTCTCTAGTCACACAACAAAAAGGACCAAGGAGAGATGGCAACGGTGGTAACCCAAGGCTGTACCAAAACAACATAGAAACCCCCAGTGCAACTCTAGCAAAGACAAATTCATGAAGCCCCATGACCATTTCCAAACATACCTACATCTCAAGATAGGGGGGTCGTTTTGGGTGAAAACCTGGTCCATAGTAAGGGTTTTGTTTACATGCAATTGAAGTTTCACCAAGTTTGAGAGATTCTTTGTATAAAGCCATCTTTATGGGGTCGAAGCTCTTCCCTCTCTTTTTGGTTGTCTTATCCAATTCAATCCTTTTTTTTCATTACCATATTGTCTACTTGTTGTTGCAAGTTATTGTCTCGCGAATTCTTTCTCTTACTTTCATGAGACACGTATACAACCCCAACGTTGTCCTTGCTACCCTAGCTCAAAGGCTAGAGTCACATGGAAGGACATTATCCCGATGGTTCCACTTTTCCATGCACCCAACATAAGGCCACAAGAGATGTCCACTGTCAAGATTCACAAGTAGGTGAACAACTCTGCATGTGGCTTTTGGGGATTCATTTTAGAATGGGGTGTACCTCTCTTATATGCCAATAATTCCTTTTGATTGGTGCAACAAAAGGTGGTAATGGAGGACATGTTTGGCCAAATGGTGGATGTGTGACATAGTTTGCCATGTCACCATGACCACGCAATGTTTGTCACCCTGTATCAGTGCCCGGCTCTTATACATGATTGAGTGGCCCTCCTACAAAGGGTAGCCCATTGCCCCTTAGTGCATTAGGCCTAAGCGAAAGCCATCGTAAACAAGTGATTAGGTCCATATAATAGGTGGAAAGCAAGGAAAGTGCCATGTGGCAGCCTTTCCTTATTTCCTTCCTCCCCTCCCTCCTTAAGCCACGTGGCACTTTTTGTCCTTTTTCTTTTCCCGCCTTGCCTCACCTTTATCTAC